>NC_139583.1:21240392-21442892 GCF_946808225.1 Silurus aristotelis
TTTACATGCTACATTGCTTCTAGTATTTTTTATTTTATTTTTACAAACAATTTTATCCCTTGAACTGATAGCAAAATCCAAACCAGTCCATGTAGCGAAGAGTGACTCTATTTCCAGTTCTGGAATCTGAAATAATATTAAGGTATTCCTTGTATTTAAAGTCTAACTATAAGGAATTTATTGGTTACATAATAACGATTTGGTTGTTGATATATATAGCACATCATTCTAGGACTTATTTATAATCACCCTATTTAATCACATTTACGGTGTTACAGGGGGACAGAATCTGAAACTTTGAGTCTGGTTCCTTGCATTTTCTACATTTCAAATTGAAGTTGAATTGAAATTGTACGAACTCAAACCCTTCTGGTCACTAGTGGGTCTCTAAAATATTTAAACTGATTGTTAAGAATATCTGACAGTCCTGTTTTTTTTGTCCCTTATAGCTTTATGGGTATACACTTGAAATACCATATTGGCTTTCTGGCAGATTTCAAATCACAATCTTCTGGTCAATATTGCCCAGCAGGTCACTTAATCTCTGACATTTCTGATATTTGAACTCCACACTTTCACCACTAACTGTCTGTCCTGGGATTTGAACTCACAGCCTTTCTGTGACAAGGGGCTCTTTAGCTGTCTTGTAAATTTGAACCCATGACCTTACATTCACCAGAAGCTCTGACGTGTGTACAAACCCCACAACTATCAGTGGGGCCTGTTATTTCAACCTTTTAGTTTTTGTGGCCCAGTGGCAATCCTTGAATTATAATACATTGTTTTTTTATACATACATTTTAGAACATCTTGAACTATTTAATTTCCAGTTATCAACTGCCTCCCTGGCAGTCCATTTACTCACTGACAGTGCTGAAATGGGTTGACAACCTGATGGTCAATAGGGATGTAATCTCAGATTATTTAATAACTTTTTTTTTTATGTTACATAGTGCAGTGCTAGTTAACTATGTAAGTATTTCACATTCAAGCAAGTTGCAATACATATTAAATGTTCCTGATCTCACTATGTAAGTACCAACATGAATAGTTTTGGATTGCAGGCAGTGTGAACCGAAATACCTGACCTGCAAATTAGACACCAATTGCAGCTAGGAATTTCATTGCTTTGTGCTGGACTACGGTTGATGTAGAACCAATGCATAGGACATCGTTCTGAACACATTGCATACAGTACATACTGTATGTGTATACAGTTAATACTGTGTAAGATTTGTGTAAGTGTTTTACAAATGGAAAACATGGAGGATATCAGGTAATACAACATTATCGACAGTCCTCTCCAAAAGTACTGGAAGAACAAGGCCAATTCTTTTGTTTTTACTACACAATTGAGGCATTTGAAGTTTGGGGCAATTGAAGGCAAACATAAAATGAATGAGCAGATTTTCAGCTTTTATGTCCTGGTATTTGCACGTAGATGTATTAAGTAACTTAGTACATAGCACCTTTAGCACAATACTAACCCATTTTGGCTTGTGGAATGATCTGATTTATTTGAACATGTGAGTGGCAGAAGTTCCTTGTTGTTCAAATGTGCCCTGTTGAATTGACTCATAGCTCTAAATATCTACTCTTAAGACTGAGCCCTACGTTTTATCTGTGAAAACTGCATTTATTGTTAAAAACGACAAACCAACATGAACACCAGTAAGCTGTCTATGTGGGAAAGCCATTTTGAAGCTTAGGAAAAAAGAAAAAATATATAAGAGCCATTGCAAAAGCATTAGGCATAGCTAATACAAAAAATTGGAAGGTTTGGTTTTATAGCAATCACACCTTGAACAGATTAGCCAAGGAAAACAAAAGAAGTGGATGACAAACTTTGTAAGAGCTGTAAAGATGTAGCAAATACTTCCAAAAGGACTGAATATTGTAATAGACTATCTATATATATTCAATCTATATCTATGAATATAAAAATAGGTCAGATAGATAGATCACAAATTTAATAGTATTCAAAATATTTCTCTCCAGGCCGAGCTCCAAACCTCTATTAGCACACTGGATGTGTTCAATCGTTTTCAGAAGAAGACTCAAAGTGAGGAGGAGTATCACAATGGTGATGAGAGACCAGATTCAGAGCACAGTGCAACATCTTCATCTCTCCATCCTGTTTCTGTTAACCAGATACACAACACACAAGTAAGACTCTCTCTATCTTTCTCACACACACACAATATGTTTATGAACTAAACTTCTTTTATTTTCACTAAAGAAATTAACTGCAAATACAATGAAAAATAAAAATGCAACACTCAACAGTCAAAAAAAATATATATAAATGCACTTAGCTAAAAGAGGCACTTAGCAGGAAGTCTTTAATCTGTACAGTGTGCATTAGGCAGAGAGGGGTGGAGTAGAAAAAATATTCAAGTACAGGTAATATAATCGTCCACTTTTCTTTGATTTCAACTGCAAACATTGCCACGCATTATTTTATACAGAAGGTAGCTAAAACCTTCTTTTCTGTTTTATATATAGTTAACACGGCTTTTGTTTAAGTTAAAAAAATATTGTAGCCCCTAGCTTTAAAATTCTGATAAAAAAATGCATTCCAATGTTAAATATTTAATGTTTGACTGTTGGACTGAAGTTTTTCAAATTTGATTATTAACAAAAAAAAATTTTAACAGTATTTTTTATACTGCTATAGTTAAACAAACATTATTATTTATCACTAATAATAGAGCATGAAAAATCACCAATGATCATCAGTCTTCCACATATAGTTGATCTTCAAGCTTGAACATTATAAACCCACAATTCTGCTGAATTTTAAGTGGTTTTCTTTTCAATATACTATATTCTCACTGTGCAGTAGGTAGTAAACTGTAACTGAATACTGTTGAACTCTTGGTAGGTTGGTCAATAAATCAGGACACAGGAGGCAGGCTTTAAAGCAGACCTGGGCAAACTACGGCCCGCGGGCCACATCCGGCCCTTTGTACGTCCCTGTCCGGCCCGTGTGAGGCCAATCATAAATTACAGGGATGCACCGAAAATTTTCGGCCGAAATACCTAAATCACCAAAACAACACGGCAGAAACACAATTGTAATGACGCAATAAAAAAGCGCAGCCAGCACACGGTTATCTGGATAAGAGCAACATGTCTGCGGTGTGCGGATAGCGATTTGCAAAACATGCAATGCTGAAATTTCAAGATGGGGTGTATCTGCAAAGAGTTTCTCCATGTCGGGTTTAATTATCACCTAAAATCCAAACATCCCGATTGCCTTCTAAATATGAAAAGAACGCGGCGCAGAAAATTAAAGTCAATCCGAGCATGCGCACTCCGTCTGTAGAGGACATTTTTGAAAAGGCAAGAAAGTTTTCAGTGATGGTGCCAAGGCAAAAGGCATAACACAAAAAATTATGGATTTCATTGCCTTTTGAATTTAATTTTCATTTCGGTGCATCCCTAAAATATTGTCGTTGGTGTGGCCCTCTGACACAATTCCGGTTTCTCATGTGGCCCCTTGTAAAAATTAATTGCCCACCCCTGCTTAAAAGAGCATGGCTTGACTTTTTTCTCTTCTTTTCGCCCCCTGTTTACCATGACTCTTTTCAACATCATGTTCAGAGAAAAAAAAACTAACATGCGCACACACACATTTGTGGTTCTAGCTTAGCTAATTTAACATGCTTTCTTGATTATCTCTATTTATGAGATAATCACCAAGAAGCATGATAGTTATTTAAAGATTCGTGCTGGAATTTCTCACTCCTTTTTCCGGACTCCTCCTTTCGTTCATACTGCCACCATATACCTCAGTTGCCTGAGTCACACTGGGTAGCCCTCAGGCCTGCATCTGGCTTCCTGCAAAAGAGGAAATCTTCAAACACTATTTGCACCCATAGCCTGTGGACTTAAATGGCTGATTTGCCAATATATCAAAGAATGAGCTGCTGGAGTGGTCCTAAAAGTGGGTGAACATCACTGCAAGTATCCTGCCAATAGTAACAGGCTATGACATTGTTTAGTACCTTATTCTGAACTCACTGCCCAGCCACTGAATTATGATGAGCTATATGGAAAACCATTTCCTTGCAGCTCTTTTTTGACCATCACTTGGGTTGTCTCATTCTTTTTTGAGTGCCTTAAAACACGTGATGTATTCCATCCTTGATAATAGAAAAATCAGGGACTCAAGCAAGGACTCAAGTGCATCATCCTCGATCCTGGTTTTCAGCACCATTGTAGGTGTGTAAAGGAACGAGGAAACAGGAGCAATGCTTTGGAGAGTGTTAGGACTTTTGTTCTTATTTACTGGTGGCCCTTTTCAGCACCTTGTCTCAGAAATAACAAAAGCCACAACAGCACACATGCACAGGTTTCTGCTTCCATGCCTCTTCACTCATTCCATGCTCTCTTTTATTTACCTCTCCTCCAGCAACAAATGCACAGGAGAAAATAGAACCATGTTAATTGATCAGTGTGAAATACATTTTGTTTGGGAGAAGTTTAATTGAGTATATTTACTCCAAATTATGCTACTCGGGTTGACTTTAGTTGGTCACTTACTGTAAGTCACTCTTCCCCTCAGTATTTACATGTATTCAGACTTAGGTTACACAGGCATATAACATGAATTTCTGTCCAGTTCATTCAGATTATTTTTCTTCAATAATCAATAATCACTGCAAATAACTTGGAAATAGATTTTTACAACAGAAATTATATAATTATTTTATACCAACAGTGGCAGAAAGTATGAATTTTAGAATATAAGCAGCTTACAAAAAGATTAATTAATGTATTTATTAATTCTATGCTAATTATATATTTTCCGAAATCATCATATTACATTGTGAATTTTGAGGTC
Source organism: Silurus aristotelis (assembly GCF_946808225.1). NCBI lineage: Eukaryota > Metazoa > Chordata > Actinopteri > Siluriformes > Siluridae > Silurus > Silurus aristotelis. Next base: position 21,245,242 of record NC_139583.1, read on the forward strand.
AGAATCACACACTGACACGCACCTCTGTTTTCATTGCATGCACTATAACATTATAACAACTTTATTGTGTTAATACTCACATCTGACTTTAGGAGTTGTTTGTGGACAATGCGGATAAGGAGAATGAAGACTCTTTACTGAGAGGCAGTTTTGATGAAGAGGAATCTTCCAGAAGTTTTCAGCAAGCTCTGAATGAGTGGAGAGCAGGAAACACCCATAGCAACAGAGAACGTCATGAACAGAATCACAGTGTACAAACTTCTCGATCAGGTAACACACACACACACACACACACACACACAGAAACAACTGTTTTTTTTTTCTAATGCATTTATTGTGTCTTTGTCACCTTTTTCTTTTCCTTTCGACCTCTTTTGTTAACTTATCTTATTATGTTTATCATGCACACTTTTTTTTTGTTGCCATCCTAAACAATAATACAGATATTTTTTCAAAATCTGATTTATAAAGCATGAGATTATTACTGAAAAAATGTCTGTGAAAATGTTAAAGATTGAGTAAAGATCTTATAACAATTTAAACAATGCCAATACTTGTATACTTGAAAGTATTCACAGCGCTTCACTTTTTTCACATTTTATGTTACAGCCTTATTCCAAAATGTATTAAATTCATCATTTTTATAAAAAATTCTACAAAACAATACCCCATAATGACACCATGAAAGATGTGTGTTTAAGATTTTTGCAAATGTATTAAATAAAAAAAAACACGTACAGAAGTATTTATCGCCTTTGCTCAATATTTTGTTATAGACCCATTGGCACCAATTTACAGCCTCAAGTCTTTTTGAATATGATGCTACTAGCTTAGCAAACCTATTTTTGGGCAGTTTCTCCCATTTTTCTTAGCAGAACCTCTCAAGCTCCATCAGGTTGTATGTGGCGCGTCGATGCATAGCTATTTTCAGAGCTTTCCAGAGACGTTCAATCGGGGTCAAGTTGGTGCTCTGGCTGGGCAACTCAAGAACATTCACAGAGTTGTCCCATAGTCACTCCTTTATTATCTTGGCTGTGTGCTTGGGGTCGTTGTCCTGCTGGAATCTGTATTATCATTGGTATAGACTAGTATTAAAATAAATGTATGTGTGTATTCTGTATGAGGAACAAATGGTATCACTGCACCATTACATAACTTCACAAAAATAAACTAAAAGAATTTCTCGGATTTGCAAAAAAAAAAAAAATTAAAAAAATTACTCTTATTTGTTTCCTCATAGTGAGTGTGGATGTAAAGGAGGCCCAGGCTGGAGGACAATCTCATATACGTATTGAGTTCATGGATCATGGACTAAGCTACATGGAAAAGCTTTTGCTGAAGAAACACCGCAGGTCAGGGGAACTCTCTTTAGCCTATAAATTACTGTCCTATGAGATTCTAAATAGCCTCGATTAACCTCCTGAGCCTTAATTAGAACAGACCATTTATTGACTTTCCCTAGGCTAAAAATCCCCCTGAATCTCATGAGGCAGTTTTCCTTGAGGAATAGATTATTGAACTTGTAACAATGTTCTTTGATGCTGCATTGATGCAAATACGTTATCAGTTAGGTCAGAACTGAAAGATATAATTCCAACATGAAGGCATTTCTTGACAGAGAATGGGATTTTGCGCTTGCTGATCTCCCTACTGAGTTCAAAAATAGCTCAATTTTCTATCGAGGTCACTGGAGATGCCTTATTAATTCCAAAAACCCCAACCTGCAAAGTGAACCCTAGCATGCTAAGAAGAACGTCATTAGGTCTTTATTTCTAGATAAAAGTTCCCTTTATTGCAGAAAATAAAAAGTCAAGTACAGACAGCTGAAATAATGAAACGTTTGGTCAGGATGAATGCTGAGAAGCATGATTGTTGAGAAGGAATAAATTAGAAGTAGACTGCACATTGCACTGCATACTATGATAAAGATCCATCTTTAAAAGAGACTCCCAAGCACTTTTAGAAATCCATATGAATAAATATATTTCGTATATATATATATATATATATATATATATATATATATATATATATATATATATATATATATATATATATATATATATATATACAAATAAATCGTTTGTATAAGGCTTGAAGGATGAGATGCTTTGTCTGAGGCACTAGTTTTTGTTACTAAACATCTGTCACAGATGACAGAGGAACTTTCCAGAATCAGAAACTAAGCAAAATTATGTTCAGCCCAAAGTTACAATACAGTATACTGTAACATTCACATAATACAGCTATGTTATCTGTCTTTTGGTCCCTTGGTTTCTATTGCTTTTAAAACAAAGTTAAGCAAAAGTGACATTACATTACATTTTCAGGACAGATTTTCTGTTAGCTGAAAATGTTAACATTTAAACAGCAGCATTTAACAAAGCACATTAGAATTGAATGAATAGGGGCCAACATTCTATAGATCACACACAGAAAAGCACACCAACATAACATTTTGGGTTAGTTGCTTGTTGGAGAAGATCAAACACCATCGGCAGTACCGAATGAAAAATGCACTAGGTCCAATACTGCCTGTGTGCTTCAAAACAATCTAACCAGACACCAAAGCCAGGCTGAAAATCTGCTGATTTCTTTGAGCCATGTCAGTGTTGCATAAGGGTTTTATTGTTGCCATGGTTTTCAGGTCAGCTATTCAAAGGGTCTCAGCTGTAAACCCATTAAATAGCTTTTATTTCAATATTATAGTCTGTAGCAAAAGAACACCCTGTGTTCTCACTGTCGTGTATGGTTGCGCATGCGTGTGTGTGTGTGTGTGTGTGTGTGTGTGTGTGTGTGTGTGTGTGTGTGTGTGTGTGTGTGTGTGTGTGTTTGTATGTGTCCACAAACATTAAAAAAGCTGACAGTTTTGGGGACATTTGGCTGATCCAATCAGATTTTTTTACGCTGTTTTATGTGTATGTATGTATGTACAGTAGATATAAAAAATCTACACACTTATATAATTTAAGATTTTTTTACATATAAAGACGGAAATAAAAAAAAAACATAAATGCCAGATTTTAAATCTTTAATGTTATTTCCCAATAAACAGAAATCCAGTTAAAGAAAAGAAGCATTTAATTATTGTGAACATTTTAAATAAAAAAAAAAAAACCCAGCTTGATTACATAAGTCTGCACACCCGTTGTGGTCTGTGCTCTGGCTGGGACATTCCAGGACTTAAATATTATTAATTGTTATTTATTATTCTTTTCTGAAGCCACATCTTTATTTTTTATTTTAAAGTATCCTTTGGTTTAATCTCATGTTGAAATGTGGAATTCTTCTTCATTTTCAGCTTTTTGACAGAGGACATGAGGTTTTGTGCAAACATATCTTTGTATTTGGAAATACTCATTTTCCTCTCATGTTAAAATTATGGCCGAAAAATGTACATTTTTGTCTCGTCAAATCATAGCACATTTTCTCACATGTTTTGGGATGACTGAATGACATCACTTCAATTGATGGCAGGTGTATGCCTTTTACTGACAGGCCTAATTTTCAATGTGACTGGTTAACTTGGAGGGCAGTTAGAGTCTGACATTTATGTTGTTATTTCCGTCTTTGTATTTTAAAAACTTGCAATTTCATAAGGGTTTATAGACTATAGACTATAGACATTATATATATATATATATATATATATATATATATATATATATATATATATATATATATATATATATATATATATATATATATATATATATATACAGTGAGGAAAATAAGTATTTGAACACCCTGCCATTTTGCAAGTTCTCCCACTTAGAAATCATGGAGGGGTCTGAAATTGTAATCGTAGGTGCATGTCCACTGTGAGAGAGATAATCTAAAAAAAAAAATCCAGAAATCACAATCTATGATTTTTTTTAACTATTTATTTGTATGATACAGCTGCAAATAAGTATTTGAACACCTGAGGAAGTCAATGTTAATATTTGGTACAGTAGCCTTTGTTTGCAATTACAGAGGTCAAACGTTTCCTGTAGTTTTTCACCAGGTTTGCACACACTGCAGGAGGGATTTTGGCCCACTCCCCCACACAGGTCTTCTCTAGATCAGTCAGATCGCTGAGAAACATGGAGTTTGAGCTCCCTCCAAAGATTTTCTATTGGGTTTAGGTCTGGAGACTGGCTAGGCCATGCCAGAACCTTGATATGCTTCTTACAGAGCCACTCCTTGGTTATCCTGGCTGTGTGCTTCGGGTCATTGTCATGTTGGAAGACTCAGCCTCGACCCATCTTCAATGCTCTAACTGAGGGAAGGAGGTTGTTCCCCAAAATCTCGCAATACATGGCCCCGGTCATCCTCTCCTTAATACAGTGCAGTCGCCCTGTCCCATGTGCACAAAAACACCCCCAAAGCATAATGCTACCACCCCCATGCTTTACAGTAGGGATGGTGTTCTTGGGATGGTACTCATCATTCTTCATCCTCCAAACAGGTTTAGTGGAATTATGACCCAAAAGTTCTATTTTGGTCTCGTCTGACCACATGACTTTCTCCCATGACTCCTCTGGATCATCCAAATGGTCATTGGCAAACTTAAAACGTGCCTGGACATGTGCTGGTTTAAGCAGGGGAACCTTCCGTGCCATGCATGATTTCAAACCATGACTTCTTAGTGTATTACCAACAGTAACCTTGGAAACGGTGGTCCCAGCTCTTTTCAGGTCATTCACCAGCTCCTCCCGTGTAGATCTGGGCTGATTTCTCACGTTCCTTAGGATCATTGAGACCCCACGAGGTGAGATCTTGCATGGAGCCCCAGTCCGAGGGAGATTGACAGTCATGTTTAGCTTCTTCCTCAATTTTCTAATGATTGCTCCAACAGTGGACCTTTTTTCACCAAGCTGCTTGGCAATTTCCCCGTAGCCCTTTCCAGCCTTGTGGAGGTGTACAATTTTGTCTCTAGTGTCTTTGGACAGCTCTTTAGTCTTGGCCATGTTAGTAGTTGGATTCTTACTGATTGTATGGGGTGGACAGGTGTCTTTATGCAGCTAACGACCTCAAACAGGTGCATCTAATTTAGGATAATAAATGTAGTGGAGGTGGACATTTTAAAAGGCAGACTAACAGGTCTTTGAGAGTCAGAATTCTAGCTGATAGACAGCTGTTCAAATACTTATTTGCAGCTATATATATATATATATATATATATATATATATATATATATATATATATGTGTATGTATGTGTGTGTGTGTGTGTGTGTGTGTGTGTGTGTGTGTGTGTGTGTGTGTGTGTGTGTGTGTGTGTGTGTGTATATATATACAGTGGGTACGGAAAGTATTCAGACCCCCTTAAATTTTTCACTCTTTGTTATATTGCAGCCATTTGCTAAAATCATTTAAGTTCATTCTTCTTCCTCATGAATGTACACACAGCTCCCCATATTGACAAAAAAACACAGAATTGTTGACATTGTTGCAGATTTATTAAAAAAGAAAAACTGAAATATCACATGGTCCTAAGTATTCCTAAATATATATATATATATATATATATATATATATATATATATATATATATATATATATATATATATATATATATATATATATATATATATAATGTGTGTGTGTGTATGTATGTGTGTGTGTATATATATATATATATATATATATATATATATATATATATATATATATATATATATATATATATATATATATATATATATATATATGTATATATATATGTATATATATATATATATATATATATATATGTATATATATATATATATATATGTATGTATGTACAAATATACATATGCATCTCTATTGCTTCAGGGTAGCTTGGAATAAATACAAAAGTGTGTGTTAAATTGTTGTTTTAGGGTGCAAAGAAGATTTGGAGTAGTGAATCAAATTTGGATTTTGGCCTCTAACACTTAACAACTACTACAGCTTTCATTTACCTAATTATAATAGAAACACATAACACTTTTCAGATTTGCTTTGTTTGTGAACATTTTCAGTTCCCGATAGTTTTCAATTTCAGGCCATTACAAATCTTATTTAACTCATAAACCCATCAACAAACCAAACATGAAAATAAAACAGGTTTGAGAGTCTGCGTGTGTGTTAGGTCACTGCATCCCAATCTTTACTTTGTTTGTTCCCTTATACTGTATATTTACTTTGTTTCAACATACCACATTTAACTTCAACAGATAAGATTTCCATTATATGTGAATAAACAGTTTCACCTAGCAAAGTGTTAACAGTGTTAGCATTGGGTTACATTGTATTTTTACACTGGTACACACTGTATAAAATAATGCTTTCTTCATGTTTTAAGATTGCTCAAATATTATGGGATGCCATTTAGATAATAGCACATGTAAACTCAAGCTGGGATTAATAAAAATTAGGCACTTTGACCTTAAATTTTTTAAACTTTACTGTTCATTTTACTTACAGATTTTGCATGAAATTTGACATTCTTGTTTGTATTGCTTTGACCACTAATGGCTTCTCTGGATGATTAACCTTTTAATATTGATGACTTCGTATTGGTGTCCCTCCATTTTAATATATGGAGAAATTGTTAATTTAGGTTGCTGATGATGAATTGTGCCTTCCTCAGCATTGGTGGGGAGAAAGTTACTAGTGCCTATGATTTCTCTGCAGGACTTTTCTTTCTTTTTGTGTGGCATTTTCAAAAGATTCCTTTATATGGTTCAGCCCATGGCAGACATTAATAATGGGTAATTTCTTCATGCTAGTCTTTCTTAAATGACTTTTAAATAAAGGTTTGCTTCTTTGATGATAGCAGTGCTCATGGGATGGGTAGCAGTGAAGTCATTTAAAATAGAATTATCAGGTTATTGTCATTGTCATTGAGAAATAATCAGGTATGTATTGTGAGAACAGTTTGGCAGCCTGACAAGTGTCAGTGCTGATTGTTATATGAAGAGAAATTTCACAACACACACACTCGCCATATGAGTTCTATTAGATGAAATGTCAAAGATACAGATGCAATTGTCAGATAGTAGGACAAGGTCAACTAGATTCCTTACTGGCGTATTGAGGTTACCTAGTACATAGGAATTACATTTCTGCTGGTGCTGGAGAGAAGAGTAAGGAGCTATATCTGGTGTCTTGTCTACAGACCTGTTTGTGTATGAGGCAGCCTGCTGGCCTTCAAGGAAATGTGGAATTTTCATGTTGATATGTTACTAGCTTCTAGCACATGGCTACTGCTGTGTGTTTAGTTGGTGTATAGCAGATTGTTTAACACAGTGTGGAGTGGTCTCTTGTTGGAGTAAAATAGGAATTGTGTAGGAATATATTCTCTTCAACTGTACAGAACATGTTTTCATTATGCTAGATGAAACATCACATTCTTCTTTCTATTGGCTTTCTTTTTGCAGAACCACATAGCATCAAATATAATCTGAAGAATGGATTCCTAATGCGCCTGCTGGGGTTTTGTTTGGTAATGTCATAATTAGTGGCATCAAAGTGGGCATAAAAGGATTTTAAGTTGAGTGTCAATGTCCATTATGGCAGATTTGTTGTTAGGAATGCTAATTATTTATTTTTAAAGTTCTAGACAAAGTGTAAGTAGATGTTCTGCTATACTACCAGACTTGAAAGCCGTTAGTCCTTGATTTTGTTGTGGATCTCCGTGTTAAACCACACATTTCCTCCCCACTCCAATAGTTTGAGCAGGCACACAAATAGAAGTGCACTGATTATAGTTTCTGAGTGTTCACGAATGCTATGGCTTCTTTAAACATATCCAGTCTCTGAACAGTCCTTTGCAGGTCAAGAGAACACAATGCATTTAGATTTTGTTCATTTACTTATGGCGAAAATATTTCCACAGAAAAGAATGAAAGGGAAATTGGGATACTGTATCTGGCTCTATTGTAGGATATATTTCACCCATGTTATACATGAACTAACTTTCCAGATACTAATAACATTCAAAGTAATTATAACTGAATAAAATAAATAAAATGGCATTCTTTAAAAACTATTAATAATAACTCCAAGGCTTTTACCGTTCCGGATGCAGTCTCTTCTCAATGCTCCCTTTAGAGAAGCACTACCGGATCCTGAGGACCAACACAAACAGACTCAGGAAGAGTTTCTACCCTCAGGCAATCTGGCTACTGAACAAGGACACTTGAGAGATTCTGTCTAATCCTACCTTACACACACACACACACACACACACACACACACACACACACACACACACACACACATTGCATTTGTGCACATTGCACACTCTGTATACACTGTGCAGCTTGTACAGCTACTATTATTTTATAACATTTTATTTTTATTCGTTGTTGCACTGCAGGTTAAGATAGTAAGAAATAACATTCCACTGCATTACATTACATTTATATTATATGTATGTGATAAAGAACCTTGAAAGTAACTATACATTTCTTTGTGTGTTTTTTTTATTGCTGTGGTATAGTTTGGTATAGTTATGGTAACACATTACTTCACCTTAATTTCTATAATATATATGTAAATAGATGCAGTGTTTTCACAGATTAAATAATACAAGGAAAACAAGTTCATATAAAGTTTTTAACTGATTTAATGATTTATTAAAGTTTTTAAATCAATATTTGCAATAACCCTGATTTTCACATTGGAGCTGGGTGACTTTATTCCACTCCTGGTGCAGAAATTCAAGCAGATCGTCTTTGTTTGATTGTTTTCGGGTATCTATTTTCCTCTTGATCACAGTCCAGAGATTTTTAATGGGGTTTAGGTCTGGAAATTAGCCTGGATTATAACAGGGTCTTGAACTGGTAGTTCCCCATCCACAGCTTGATTGACTTGGCTGTGTGGCATTAAGCATTGTCCTGCTGGAAAAACCCCTGCGTTTGGTACCCCAGAATTGAACCCCTGTTTTTCCTCACTTAAAACTTTTCTTTTCTTTTTTTTAACATGGTCAATAGTTGCTATTTGATTCCAATTACTTTTGAGGCAAGAGAAAAATCATGTCCACAGCAGTCATTTTTATTCTATTCCTTGTTAAATAATTTGGTTAAGGTGTTAACACTTTATTAATGTTTTTATTCTTTCTTTCAGAACACAGATTGAATCTTACCAGTTGTTTTCCAACCAAGGATCTCTACAGGATGTGACTACAAAAACGCAAACACAGCCAGCTGAAGAGACCCAAGACACTCAGGAATTTACAGGTCAGCATTGTTTCCTTCGACACACAAACGCAAATATTGCAATGGAGACTACATGTGTGTCAGCCACAGGCAATAAATCAATCAATAAATGAAATCTTACCTTCCATGCCTGCTGGACAACTTCAACTAGACTTTCAAACACACTTCAATAAAGTTATTTTTTCACCCCCGCACAGCCCAGGCCTTTGGTTATTCTGTAGAGGGGGCTGCCCATCCATCACACATACACCACTGAAGGCTACTCACAGGGCTTTTATTACGTTGGAGAGGGTGTCTGATGGTTTGACTGAGGCCTCTGACAGCCGAGGAACAAGTACCTGTTGAGATTCTGCAAAAAAATGACAGCGTCTTACTTTAAACACCATAACTTTTTATTCTACATACATTAAACTCCACTCAGAGTCTGACCGTTATAAAGCACTAATAGCTGGTCGAAAATGTGTTTATTTGACATCAAGTACATGTCTAAATAAATTCAGAAATGACAGGATTTTTTATGTCAATCTGAAAGTTTGGCACCACTTTGTTCTAAAAGATTTTAAATTCTAAAGATTAAGTTTCGAATTCTGAACTGTCTCAAATCTCACACGGTGCACTACATTCTTTGACTCTCTGTACCTCTCACACACTGTACCTGACTATCTAGTACTAAAATGTTTGTGTAAGACTAACAACTGAAATCAAACCCTGCTGCCGCTACAGGAATTGAACTTAAACCAGGAAGCACATACATAATTTTTTTCATTATTATTATTTATCTTAGTGTCCATACTGCACATTTTCCATTATGCATGTAGTATATGATCTGAGACATAGCTCTGGTTGTTACATTCCTACTCTTCTTTTGTTCATGGTGCCTGATCATTTGTACCACCTGCCTAGTTGGCTCACTTACTTTGTTCTTGTGAAATTGCAGTGTTCTCTTCGAAGTCTTGTTGTGTTGTAGTGCTTTATATGCACTGCTTCTTTTGAGCCTTGTTGTTCTTTTTTTCCCCCCCTGAGCCTTGTTGTAATGTATGGGACACAGAGGGGCAAGAGGTTTAATAACAATCCACAGTATACAGAATACAAACACTGTCAATAGAACAGGCAATCTGTGCATGGATCAGATACATGATTACCAGAGCTTGAGGAATGTTCAAAGAATGGGGAGGAAGGAATGGGAAGCAGGGGTAATAGAATGGGGAAAAGGAATGGGAAGCAAGGGTAATACACAATAAGCTATCAAGGAGTTAGAGGTTCAAAACTCACATGATAACTAGGGTTTTTTTGGCAAGGTGTCTATGCAATCTTTTATGCTTTATGGATTATTAGTTATAAAACTCAGGGGAGGTTACCCTCTGGCTGTGGGGTGGCAAATATTCTATGATTACTTTTTCATTATTTATATTTGCCTTAATTTTGAAAAATGCAATCTCAGCTTTTCCAACAGAATAACAGCAGCTTATACCTGCATTAATTTATTCTGCTTTAAGCATCTTATGCTGATTAGTGCTGGTTAACTACAGCAACAACCAGTTTAGTGTGGTTAGTTGTTAGACACTTGAATAGAAAGAAAATCGAAAATTTTTACAATCCCACGAAGCACCATTGAATCCATTAAACATCACAACCAACTAGTGGAGGCAGTCAGAGACTAGGCATATAAGCAATTGGAGAAATAATTTCAGGTGGGAGAAAATGATCACAGGACAGCTGCAGCCTGGAATGTGCCCCACTGCTGGACTTTTTTAATGGATGAATAGTGAAAAGAGGTAATTTTTGAAAAAAGCAATATAAATTCATTGTTACAGATTCAAAAGATATTGAAAAAGTTTGTCTGGTATAATGAGACCAAATGTGATTTTTCTTAGCCATGGCAAAAAAAAGTACTATCGGCCCCCTTAGAACACCATGCTGTTTCACCTTCGAATAGTTCAATGTCCCTGAGCAGACTACCAAAGCTATTCTGGAGTGATTTGAAACCAAGGCCACGAATGTGGTAGAATGGCTCAGTTTAATCTTTGGAATGAGTTGTTGCTTACCAATGGATGCTAAATCCAATCTGACAGAGCAATTTTGCCAAAAAGAATGAGAAAAATTTGAGAATCCAGATGAACAAAACTTACAGAAATGAGCCCCAGAATTGTTGCAGCTGTACCTACCTACCTAATAAACATTGTATAATGTAATAAAGACAAGAAAAGAATGCAAGTACAGACATTTCAATTGATATGCAAGTACAGTTGTATGCAAAAGTTTAGGAACCCCTGTCAATGTTTTCAGTTATAAATATTTGGGTGTTTGGATCAGCAATTTCATTTTGATTTATTAAATAACTGAAGGACACAGTCATATTTCAGTAGTGAAATGAGGTTTATTGGATTAACAGAAAATGCGCAATATGCATCAAAACGAAATTAGACAGGTGCATAAATTTGGGCACCCTTGTCATTTTGTTGAATACCTGTAACTACTTAGCACTGATTAATTGGAACACACACAATTGGTTTGGTAAGCTCACTAAGCCTTGAATTTCATAGACAGGTGCATCCCATCATGAGAAAAGGTATTTGAGGTGGCCAATTGCTTTGACTCTCCTCTGAAGAGTGGCAACATGGGGGTCTCAAAACAACTCTCAAATGACATGAAAACAAAGATTGTTCAACATTATGGTTGAAACCTTCCCCTAAACCATAATGTTCAACAATCTTTGTTTTCAGGCCATTTGAGCTTTGTCAAAGAGAACAACAACTTGCAATTGGCCACCTCAAATACATTTTCTTATGATGGGATGCACCTGTCTATGAAGTTCAAGGCTTAGTGAGCGCACCAAACCAATTGTGTGTTCCAATTGTGTATATAAACAAACAAAAAAAACCCTTGCCTTTACCATAAAACATAACCCAGAACATGAACAAGATTAACTTGAATCCAAAACAAATATACTGGACAAGCATGAGACATGTGAAGTGTACAGTGACATTTTCTGTGCTAAATACATGTACTAATCAGATATGAGTGATCAGTGGCATGTGACTAAGTGGCAGTTATGAGAGTAATGGGTAATGTAGATCTATGGTTCTATGTGTAATCCTGACGGATTGACCCAGAGTAAATACTTCTGCAATGAACAACTCTCTGCTTTTTATTTAAACAACATCTCATAAATAAAATGTATTGTCCAAATTCTAATTTTAGAAATGTTACGTGAATGAAATAAATGAATGAAATGAATTCAATATCAATTTGAGTTTGTAAACAACAAAAAAAAGTGAAAAGTTTAAGGGGATGAATACTTATAAACGGCACTGTAAATATAGATGCCTAAAGTTTTTCCACATTATTAAATCCTTCCTGTCTCAAACGTATTGTCTGAAACATGTTCTTACTTTTTTTTTACACTGATTACATTTTGTACTTTGATCAAATATCCTGCGTATGCCACCTGTCACATAATCTTTGTCTCTCGTTCAAATCTGGTGCAGCGGAGGAGATGGATCTGCACCACTACTGTGCCTCTCTTTTCGCTGTTTCCAGCTCAGCAGAAGCAGGAAAAACGAATAACATTTTCAAATCGTACCTGAGTATCACTGAGATAGATGAGGTAATTCTATGCTCCCTGAGGCTGCTACCCATATCACCTGTAGGCATTGAGATATCTGCTATCAAACTAGTGTATGGCTATGAGCTATGCATTTACATTTTAATCTCCTCTCTGAAGTTCAGATTTTTCTCATCAGTCGGTTTGTGGTTTTAATTTGCTCCAGACAGCAGGAGACCCTCTGGTGGATGCTTCCTTTGGAGTCAAGCAGGGAGATGATAAAAAGTAAGTCACAGTACATATAGATAAGACATTTTTAACAACAGAAACAACTTCTCAAGTTCTTATTCTCAATGTCTCGTCTTGTGTCTTGAGTTATATTTTAGTGTAGGGTTTTTTTTTTGTATATGCAATTGCAATAAACCAAAATAAAAACCACAACACACTGGACTAAAAAGTAGTACAGATTACTCTAGATTAAATTACTTTCAGACTGGAATTTTGTTGTATTACTTTGCTTTATTAATTGGATTTATTTACAAATTATTTTACTTCTCTTTTGCTTCTGCATTAAAATGTATGTTTCCAAATTTTGCTTTAAAATACTGAAAACAATGTATATTCATTTTACTAAATAATAAAATATTTAGCACAAAATAGTTTCAGATTGGCTAAGGACATGGGTAGTGCATATTGGGTAGCTACTAACATGGTAAAAGAGCAATAAGATGATGGATGCATAATGGGTAAAGGCAATAGGGGAGTGGGGGCAGATTATGACACTGGGACCCAGATCAGATAATGATATGTTTGATGCCAAGATTTGGTTAATGATTCAGTGGGTGCATATTGGGCAGTAATTTGGTATACAGATCAGGTAGGGTAATACAAAAGAACTGCATGCAGATTGTTTTGAAAATTAATAATTGGGGTATGAATGAAAAATGTACAGTTCTTCGAAAATATTATATATTATTATATATACAGTGAGGAAAATAAGTATTTGAACACCCTGCTATTTTGCAAGTTCTCCCACTTAGAAATCATGGAGGGGTCTGAAATTGTAATCGTAGGTCTGTGTCCACTGTGAGAGACATAATCTAAAAAAAAAAATCCAGAAATCACAATGTATGATTTTTTAACTATTTATTTGTATGATACAGCTGCAAATAAGTATTTGAACACCTGAGAAAGTCAACGTTAATATTTGGTACAGTAGCCTTTGTTTGCAATTACAGAGGTCAAACGTTTCCTGTAGTTTTTCACCAGGTTTGCACACACTGCAGGAGGGATTTTGGCCCACTCCTCCACACAGATCTTCTCTAGATCAGTCAGGTTTCTGGCCTGTCGCTGAGAAACACGGAGTTTGAGCTCCCTCCAAAGATTCTCTATTGGGTTTAGGTCTGGAGACTGGCTAGGCCATGCCAGAACCTTGATATGCTTCTTACAGAGCCACACCTTGGTTATCCTGGCTGTGTGCTTCGGGTCATTGTCATGTTGGAAGACCCAGCCTCGACCCATCTTCAATGCTCTAACTGAGGGAAGGAGGTTGTTCCCCAAAATCTCGCAATACATGGCCCCGGTCATCCTCTCCTTAATACAGTGCAGTCGCCCTGTCCCATGTGCAGAAATACACCCCCAAAGCATGCTGCTACCACCCCCATGCTTCACAGTAGGGATGGTGTTCTTGGGATGGTACTCATCATTCTTCTTCCTCCAAACACGTTTAGTGGAATTATGACACAAAAGTTCTATTTTGGTCTCATCTGACACATGACTTTCTCCCATGACTCCTCTGAATCATCCAAATGGTCATTGGCAAACTTAAGACGTGCCTGGACATGTGCTGGTTTAAGCAGGGGAACCTTCCGTGCCATGCATGATTTCAAACCATGACGTCTTAGTGTATTACCAACAGTAACCTTGGAAACGGTGGTCCCAGCTCTTTTCAGGTCATTGACCAGCTCCTCTAGTGTAGTTCTAGGCTGATTTCTCACCTTCCTTAAGATCATTGAGACCCCACGAGGTGAGATCTTGCATGGAGCCCCAGTCCGAGGGAGATTGACAGTCATGTTTAGCTTCTTCCATTTTCTAATGATTGCTCCAACAGTGGACCTTTTTTCACCAAGCTGCTTGGCAATTTCCCTGTAGCCCTTTACAGCCTTGTGGAGGTGTACAATTTTGTCTCTAGTGTCTTTGGACAGCTCTTTGGTCTTGGCCATGTTAGTAGTTGGATTCTTAATGATTGTATGGGGTGGACAGGTGTCTTTATGCAGCTAATGACCTTAAACAGGTGCATCTAATTTAGGATAATAAATGTAGTGGAGGTGGACATTTTGAAGGCAGACTAACAGGTCTTTGAGGGTCAGAATTCTAGCTGATAGACAGGTGTTCAAATACTTATTTGAAGCTGTATCATGCAAATAAATAGTTTAAAAATCATATATTGTGATTTCTGGATTTTTTTTTTAGTTTATGTCTCTCACAGTGGACATGCACCTACGGTGACAATTTCAGACCCCTCCATGATTTCTAAGTGGGAAAACTTGCAAAATAGCAGGGTGTTCAAATACTTTTTTTCCTCACTGTACATAGAATACAATTAAAAACTGATTGTGTGTGTGTGTGTGTGTGTGTGTGTGTGTGTGTGTGTTCTGGTATGGATTTGTTTGTATTATTTTTCTCAGATTAAAACAAAGTGGAGATGAAGTTCAACTGCATCCAAAAAAGCCACTGGATTTCTTACATAAATCTCAAACACTTGCTAATGAAACAATTCTGAGTGGGTCATTAGAATCACTGTCACAATCTCTGCCATCTGAACAGATCTTGTTCTCACCCACATTAACAGGTTTAGAATTGCTAAGCAAAGAACAAAACAAGGAACATGAACTTCAAGGAGTACAACCACCAAAATATCTTAAACCACAGATATCAAGATATCCACCAAAAACCAAGTCAACACTCAAATATAAAACAGAGGTTTGGGATTCCTGTTCTTTTACTTCACTTTCTTCTCAATCCCATAATAGTCCATTAATTAACATGTCAATTCAGAGTCAGTCACTGGAGTTAGATGTGCCCTCCAATCCAAAACAATCAAATCAAACAAGATCCAACACTCCAAACCCCACATTGCCTTCCCATTCGGTAGAGGAGGTGAAGTGTCAAACAAAGCCACATAATTCCTCACCCAGCTTTTTTGAATCTGCTAATAACACAACACTAGGGCAGTTAATTCAATCACCACCCTCTGATAAACTTTCATCATTCACTTCTGACAAATCTGAAAAAGCGAATATCTCTGCTAGCTTGTACAGCTCATTACCTGTCTTAATAACTGCACATCAACAAGGAGAACTTCAAAAAGCAACATCACCAAGACACAATGATTTTCCCAATTCACAGATGCCAAAAAAGCCATCTGCACCACAATCCATGGCAGTAGTGGATTGGGAATCCTTGCTTTCTATGCAATCCCACAGTCCATTGCTTTCCTCATCGGAAGCGTTTTCTACTTCTGTAATGCCGAAACTAAGCACAATATCTTCAGAAGACCAGTGTACCACTGTATATGCTGAAGTTCCCACCTCATCATTGTCAAAGCCTGTCCAAGTAGAGGAGGATAAAAAAATGCTTACTCAATCATTACATTCACCAAGACTTGTTGACTTTCATAAACCCCAAACTCCAAGATCACCACTAAAAGCCACGTCTACACAGAGCATAGATTCCTCTTTTTCCCCTCAATCCCACAGTCCATTGCCCTTGACATCAATTGAATGCCTCTCACCAGCATTTTCCATTTCCTCCAGGACAAAATTGAGTCCAACACCTACAGAACTCTATCATATTAAAGCTAAAGCTCTGACCCCACTGTCTACTAAATCTTTCTCTCAGACCGAAAGTGGTAACACTCCATCACAGTCCCAGCCACCTTCCGAATTTAAGAAATCACCTTTATCTGCAGAGCAGTCATCCTCAGATGAAGAGGAACCATATTTTTTACCTTTAGGATCATCATCATTTTTGGCAAAGTCAGAACTTCTGCGAAGCTCGCCCCCTCTTCACCTAAACTCATCAAGTAAGTATATTTAACCTCCTGTTATGTTGACTACTTAGCAGTATTCTCTACTATTGCTCAGTTTGGATTAAATTCTTCAAAAATGGCAAGTAAAGTATGTATAAATACAACAGACTATATAAATTAATGGTGTGATGCAATGACACTATGTATTTGTATTTAGATAGGTAAATATTCTGTTGTGGGTGTGGCCTAAACCATATTTTTGTTCTTTCTGGTTGAATATGAACCAGAGGGGACAGTGCAACATCTATTGAATTGCCATCAAATCCGCTCTGTAAAATGTTCTTCATATTTGCCCCACCACTTCCAGGTGGAGCCTCCATTTCCTGGGCCTAAGCCCTTGCCTTGAAAGGGCATCTGCTCCTTGATTAAACCACCACGGTCTATATAGAGCTTTTAGTGAGAGCAGCTTTCCTTGGGTCCACAGGAGGATCTGTTGTGAGAGCTTGAAAAAGGAGGCAATAGCGCAGATCCCCCTGGTGGTTGATGTAGGAGGGTGCCCCGGAAGCCAGAAGGATTGCTTGCTATCCAATCTTACATTTTTTACCACACCTTACCTTTCATAGAACAGACACAACATAGAAAACAAAGCGTTTCCTGAAGAAAGAGAAGCTAGCATCGTCTCCACCGCATGTGTTCTTATAGCTTCCTGGTTGTGAATTCACCCCGCCTGTGACGTCACGCCGTTCCGTTGGATAGATTACACACGTGATTCAGAGTGTGGTTACATGGAAACATTCCCATGGCAAATAAACTTCAACACAACACACCTTTATTCACGACCTTCTTTCTTTACACAACTTACTAAACAACTTTTACTAAACATTTGTTTTACTGATGCAGCAAGTCTCAAAACAAGCACCAAAATTCACTATGATGCACACTGTCAATGCATCTGTCAATTAAACCGTTCGTGTGGAAACATAGCATTTTCTGTTTGGTGTCCTGATGATTTATGTATTTCAAAACATTATAATTTCTTTCGAACATTTTCAAGAGTATTTTTACGAGCTGCCCTGTCATCTGAAAATGTAAACAGGCCTGTCTGTTTGAGCAACTGGCTCAGTTTAAAGAAAGAGAAGTAATGGGAACCTGTAGTTTTTCTATGCTTTTTATTTCATGTGTTTAATAGACATGAACAATTTTAATCATGCATATATCATGCATCATCATATCAAATCATGCAATATTATATAATTGAAAAATGACACAAAATTAACACCAACAGCTTTATTATTAGAGCAGCAGCACAGATGTCATGTAATTCACATGTGCTCTCTCTCTCTCTCTCTCTCTCTCTATCTCTCTCTCTCTCCCTTTCAATCTTCTCACTTGCACCCTTTTCTCTTGCCTCTCTCTAATAATTTATTATTAAAACATTAATAGGAATAAAATTTTATCACACTAATTTTTGTATGATTTATATTTGGTAGAATTCTAGACCCCTTGCTTATTTATATCCATTCAAACATCAATGACAACTATTAATTGTCAGTGCTGGCAAATAAGCATCACTTAGTATAAGATGGATAATCCGTGGCCAGGTGTGCATTATGTGATTTGTATGCACTCCGTAAAAGGCACCTGTTTTTGAAGTTTTATTAATGATAGATAATTTAAGTTTAATTTAATCTATCCAGAGTTCTATTTATTTTGACCAATCCATATGTGAGTGTACCTCATTTATGATTAGTGTCCGGGATTCCACGGACACTCTGCACTTATCCTGCTTCCTTGTCAAAGTTAATTCAGACAGAGCAATAAAGGCCTTTCTTTAGATATCGATTAGAGCAATAAATAAATACCCAGTGCACCATAGCATTAAGCTAGGCAATTACACACTGAGGGAAACTACAGGATTACAAGGCAGGAACCTAATCACCGCCATCACCTGGGGCTCCACACAATCGGAATTGAAATGCGGATATGCACACAGCACAGCAGGGACTCTGCTGACTTGAGACATGCAAAGAAACACACACATACTCACACATGCTCTGACTAAGAATCACACGTACACTGCATTGTTCCCACACAGCAGGAACTTTAGGCTTTACTTGCTGACTAGCAGAACCATGTAGGCACCAAGCTGTGTATTGTAAATGTTATTAAGGAATCGAGGAGACAGAGAGAAACAGACAGAGAGAGAGAGAGAGAATCCTTTCCACCTGGAAGCTTTTATTTCTTCGCTTTTATTTAAGATACTGTATATATCTTATAATTATGATCCATTTTCCACTTAATCAGTATAACACATTATTTGCAAGGCAATCAAATGTGGTTTTTTTTTTCGATGATGACTCCATCCCAAAATAACCATCATACAGACCCTATTCAAGCCCTGTTTGTTTTGCAGGCAACAAGATTAAACTATATGTATTGTGATTAAAGAACACTGACAGGCTCATGAATTATTTAATTATAAACATTTACATTTTCCAAACTTTTGTTTCATTCAAGAAATGCTGTAGGTATCCTTTCATAATGCTTATACTGATATACTCAGTTATAGGCTGTTGGGTTTACAGGTTATATGTTGTGAAAATAAAAAATAAAATACATTAGGAACAGTGTGAATAAAAAAATTAAGTATGAAATAAAACATGATTGGACATGCTGTTGGAAAATGATAGTTGGGAATGAATGTTGTAATCAGTAACACCATTTTTCAAAGTGTCATTACTATACTTCGCATGTATGCTAATTTTACTTTCCGTTTTTAACAAACAAAAAGCAACAATTTATCTGCATTTCTCTTCATAACAATAAAGACAAAATATTGACACTTTAGACACAGTTTTAACATATTTGCTGAGGGTGTACTCTCTTTTGTTGGCAGTTATTTGGACAATAATGCCTGTGCATTGAGTTTTTTTAATCATAATAAATATTATATACAGTACAGACCAAAAGTTTGGACACACCTTCTCATTCAAAGAGTTTTCTTTATTTTCATTACTATGAAAATTGTAGATTCACACTGAAGGCATCAAAACTATGAATTAACACGTGGAATTATATATGGAATTATATACATAACAAAAAAGTGTGAAACAACTGAAAAATGTCATATTCTAGGTTCTTCAAAGTAGCCACCTTTTGCTTTGATTACTGCTTTGCACACTCTTGGCATTCTCTTGATGAGCTTCAAGAGGTAGTCACCTGAAATGGTCTTCCAACAGTCTTGAAGGAGTTCCCCGAGAGATGCTTGGCACTTGTTGGCCCTTTTGCCTTCACTCTGCGGTCCAGCTCACCCCTAAACCATCTCGATTGGGTTCAGGTCCGGTGACTGTGGAGGCCAGGTCATCTGGCGCAGCACCCCATCACTCTCCTTCTTGGTCAAATAGCCCTTGATGCCTTCAGTGTGACTACAATTTTCATAGTCATGAAAATAAAGAAAACTCTTTGAATGAGAAGGTGTGTCCAAACTTTTGGTCTGTACTTTTTATATATATATATATATATATATATATATATATATATAAGCTCAAATACCACTGACTGACTCACTCACTCATCACGAAATCTCAAAAACCACCGCACGGATTGCAATGAAATTTGGAACATACCTTCCTCTTGGGTCTTAGGTGCTCACTAAGAAAGGGTTTTGAAAAATTCGGCATGGAATCGCGGCTAACTCACGAAAAACGCGATTTCTCACGCATTGTAAATTCTTCAAAATAACATTACGGATCCTAATGAAACTTACATTGTTTCTTATTAGATGTTAGATGCACGATAAAAATTATTTTCACAGTAGTTTGCCCTGTATCGGTACTACAAAGGGGTAGTACGTTATTTGTTGACGTTACGTTCTGATCTCTGATCATCCAGTCCTGCTCAGTGCTTACTGCTTATTGCCATATTGCTTAGCGTTCTGCCTTCCGTAGCGAAGCACGGGTACTTTCAGCTAGTGTATATATATATATATATATATATATATATATATATATATATATATATATATATATATATATATATATATATATATATAATGGGATATACTTTAGAGTACGATGTGCAGCTATATATATATATATATATATATATATATATATATAGCTGCACATCGTACTCTAAAGTATATCCCATTTTTATTTCTATAGTATTGTACCTTGACAACATTTAATAAAATGGTTGCTAAAACGTGAGGGGTGTATTCACCTTTGTGAGATACTGTATAAGTACATCACAAAAGTGTCACCAAATCAAGAATTATAAATTTTTTTTCCCAATAATTTTTACTTTTTTGCTGTAGATTAGTCTTAATAGTCATAATTCAAGTCCCTGTGTATTAGTTGCTATTATTTACTATATTACTATGATCTTTAATATTTATCCATGTCTTTATGTACTGGAGTATCAAAATAATTTTTTTATTAATAATAATTTGTCTCCCCCTTTTTTTTATATAAAAAAACTTGCTTGAAATTTACAGCGATTTTAATAATATATATATATTTTTTTTATAAGACCATACCCTATATTATTGATGACTTTAAATCAACAAGTAAACATTCTCTTAAATTTTTTGGCAAAAAGATTGCTGTGACTTAATTAAATGTTGTTTATATTAAATTAATATGTATTAAACTAAAATGATCATTAAAAACTAAAAACAATATGATCCGATATGAATCAGATGGAAAAAAAAATATTATAATTTTTTTTAAGCTTCCACTCTGCAGTTGTTGTTTTTTTTTAATTAAAGTACACATTAGATATGATTACATGTTGTTTTTTGGTCACCTTGTGCTTTATTGGCATGACTGAAATAAAATCATTTTGGAGGCAAGAAAATTAATTTGGGGCAATTAAATCTACTCTGCCATGGATTTTTTAAGGATTTTTTAAGAAATAAAATTAAACATTAGCAGAAACAGAACTGGACAGTAATCAGCTAATACATATGTTTATTGCATCCCTATTCTGCATTGCACTTCATAGCATTGGTTAATTTGCTTTCCTGATTTTCTTGCATTATCTGTACCTCATATACTTGATCGCTTTGGCTTCACTTATAATAAAACAAGCTAATGGCAATGCATTAATTACCAGAATAGTAGTGTTTACTTTCATGTGTCCAATCCTCAATAGCCAATGTAGGTCAGCCAACACAAGTTTGCTCCTTCAGATATGGGCTTGTTTGTTTTTCCGCTAGATCTAAAAGTCTAATGTGGCTTAATAAGGTTGGCTTTGCATATCTCCGTTCTCTTACCGCAAACTATGTCGAGGAATTTTTTTTTATCTGAGTGTGGGATGATTTAGAATTAATGCTATTTTCTTTACTGAGCATTAATGCCAGTAAAAGGCAGATACCAAACATGTATTAGTTAATGGAGTAGTTTTATGGGAGTAAATGTTGCTTTTTTAAAGAAGTGACCAAGTGATCAGGACCACCATCTAGAAAATAATTTAAATTACAGCAGTATGTGTTTCAGTAGCATAATTATAATAATTCTAAACATTTTCTGTTGCTGTTTGTGCAGGTTCAGATATGTCAAGTGACAGTTTTGGCATAATGCTCACTGATGGAGACTCTTCTGGTGACGAAATGAGAAGAATGCAGGACATGGAGGAAGAGGAGGAAAGAAATACATTTTCTTACCCTCCCTCTCTGTTGCCCACCTCAGATGTTCTTTTCCCCTCTCAGAGTTCCACGACTGAAGAGCAGTCAGGCATCTTTAAAAAACCCTCCTTGGTGAGCAAGGCAAATGTGTCACTGCAATTTGCTCTAGTTCTGCTATATTGATAGAAATGGAGATTGTGCAGACAGGAAACTGAATTGAGATGGCAGAAGAAAAATAGTTTGTTAGAAGTGTTGTACAGCTAAAAGAATAAATGTTCTTGTACATTTCTTCTTTACTGATAAGCTTTTGTAAAGATTCTGACTTTTGTGTACAGTTGTGTACAATTGACTCCATTGGATTTAGCTTTGTGCCACTAGTATTGCTGATTTTGTATAGTTGTTCAGGTGTCTTGTGGTCTTTGTTATTTAGTTCTCTCAGGTGTCTAATCAGGAGTATTTTCACTCTTCTTTAAAGTAGCCAAAAATTGTGTGAAGGAATTATAAAGGTAAATTGGAGGTGTATCCAGCTCGATATTCAATGAGTTATATTGCTCTTTAAATACTTTGTTGATTTAATCGTTTTGTTTGTCTCTTTGAGATAATATATCAGAATTAGTTTACGTTTGATGTTACTGATTTTTGACAAATTTAGTTCTGTGAATATAATTAATTTTTTGTGTGGTTAAAAAAAACCTGTCCAATTTTTTTGACATGTTCCAAAAACAAAAAGTAAACTATCTAGTAACAAGTAAATTTTTTTCACGCTCTTTTGTCTGCCTTTAGATTTTTTATCTCATCTAAACTCATTTGGCATCAAATTGACGTGGCATCTATAAAGAGGACATTTTTTATTTTTTTAACGACAACAATGTGCAAAGGTTTATTTAAGTAAAACGTCACCTAATGCTTTTTAACCTGTGGTCATCACAACTATAGTACATAGGGGAGTGCCAAACATTTGGGGTTACTCAGATTGCGATTTATTCTCATCCTACTGGGAGTAAAATAGCCCAAAATCTGACTTTATACTTCGGTAGAATCCACAATTCGCATCAGTATAAACTTGTGTTCTAGTGTATTACAACATAAATTGAATATAACCTGCATTAGTGTAAAGTCATTCATTTGATACATCCAGCTCATGTGGGTTCCCAACATTCACCAGATCAATGTGCAGAATTTTTTTGTCTTCAGTTTGCTCACCTGCCAGTTCCCACTTACCAAATAAACTTCCCAACCACATAAACTGCTAATAATGCTGCATTAAAGGGCAGTCTGAGGAAAGCAGTCTTCCCTCTTTTGCACACATACAGTTGTAGAGGATTTGAAAATGTAGGTGTGACTGACAGTGAAGAAAACCAACCCTCCCACCATGTTGCATTTCCACTAGTTAAATAGTTTGCTTCCTGGCGTCCATTGCTAAAACCGACTTGGTGTGGTGCTTAATAATTATAAAACAACTTTACACACCGCTTATCAGTTTTTATTCATCTTGAGTTATCCATCTTTTATTCATATCTTTTTATTTATGGACCATTAAACTCATCACTGTGCTAGTACATGATTTTCTGATATCTGTTTCTAGAGATGCTTTTAGGTATAAGGAAATATCTGGCAGTAAAAATTTAAATGGTGATACTGGCTATAATGGCAATGACATGAATTATGTTTCTCTGTATTACAGGCTGTAAACTCATTAGCACAGAAACACAACAGTGTGTCCACAAACTACCAAGGACTGGATGGCTTCTTTACACTGGGCCTAGACTCTAGGTCTGTTCCACTGACTCCTGCTGTGGAACACACAGCTCTGGAGATGCATACACACTCCACAAACTCTGAGACTTTTATGTCAGGTCAGTACTGGTGCCAAACAGTCCAAATGTCTCTGTGGAATTATGTTTATTTCTGTCAATTATCAGTCCAAGGTATTTCTTTAAGCATTTTCTTTCAGTTTATTTATGTTATAGATAATGAGATTGGTGTAACAATTGAAAAAGGAACATCTTTATGGTCTTAGTCAGTAAGTATAATGGATTATATAATAAATTTAGGCTACAACTATGCCATAACTGTGGCCTTTTCATTGGTGGTATAGTTCTGTATGGATTGGAGCTGTTTAATAAGTAATGTAGAAAATGAAAAACATTCATTGTAAGTCAAGAGGGACAAATTATGTTCACTGGAGACTGGAGACAATATTATGAAACTGAGGATACATTCACCAAGGGATCACTTTAAAAGCTTACTGTACTCATCTTCATGTTATTGTGTGTGTGTGTGCACATGTTCAAAATCAAAACAGATTGTAACCTGGTAGAATTTGATACGTATCTGTATTTTCTTTATTTGTTCAGACTTTATTCCTTAAGCTTTTTGATATTTTTGAAACATTTAATAGAGGCATTATGTCCACTTGAGACTTAAGGCCTAAAACAATAATACAATACAGATAGGTTTTTTTTTCAGCCTAAGAAACTCTTGCCATATCATCTGCTTGATGATTTGCACTGTCTCCCAACCCAATGGTGCCATTATCGGTCCGATTCTCATTCATCTTTAAAAAGCAAGCTTGAAAGTGTTCATTCTGTACAAGTGTGGTTATAACTGTCGTCAATCAGGAGACTTAAGGAAGATTACTCTACCCCAAAGCCCTGCAGCAAAACAGAACTTGATAAAGCTAACACACTGTATTGTTTCATACTTATACCCATGGCACTCATTTACTCAAACGTTAGTGTTAAAGTCTATGAAAAGTATCAATCATTCTGTAGAAATTCAGCACTTTTGTAAAACCTTTCTTTTTTTTTTTTTTTTTTTTGCCTGTTATCAAAGCCAAAGAGGTCCAAGAGCTTCTCTGTATTGTGGGCTTCTGCACATGAGACCATTCAGTGGTGGCTCAGGGCCCGAGGGTTCTCTTGGAGGGGCAATCCTCTCCGTACAATCAAGGTCATGTGGTGAGCCTTACGTGCTTAGATGTTTGTAGAGATCCTAGGTTTCTATATCAGGATCTCGTGTTGGAAGTTTCTTGTAGTCAAGTAACGCTAACGACTTCATGGCTTAAGGAGCGGTCTTGAGTGTCCGCTTCGCCCAAGGTATCTGGGAAAGGCTCCATCTGCTGTGACACATAAATTGCCTAGAGATGCTGGCTGTGTTTCTAGCTTTGAAGCACTTCCTTCCAGACCTAAGAGGCCACCATGTGTTGGTCCGTTCGGACAACATCCTCTGTGGTCTCTTATATAAACCACCAGGGGGGGTCTTTTTTTTAAGGCAAGGGCCGAGTTCACTCCAGGCATGGTGAGTGCCTTTCAGTACCCTAAAACAGGGTATGTTCCCAAGGTGCCCTCAGTCGTCCCACGAGCTGTATTGCTCCAGGCATTTTGTCCTCCTTCTTTCCAGGCTCCAGACCAGGAAAAGCTAAACCAACTGTGTCCTGTGCCAGCACTGGACATATTTGTCCACAGAACAAGTCTGTGGAGAAAGTCGGAGCAACTGTTCGTCTGCTATGGCCCTCCGAGGAGAGGTCTTCCTGCGAGCAAGCAGACGCTCATCAGATGGATTGTGAATGCTCTTTTATCCTCCTATTAGTCCTCTGGTCCCCTGCTCCTTCGGGGTCAGAGCGCACTCAGCCCGGAGTGTGGCAGCCTCTAAGGCTTGGTCCTCTAGAGTGTCCCTCCAAGACATCTGCAATGCTGCAGGATGGTCCACCCCGCTTTATAACCTCGGCCCCAGTGCCAATCCTGGCCACTCTGTCCTTTGACCTAACTGTGCTCTTACACACTAGGCAGGGACTGGTCAGTCTGGCGGTATTAGACACTTGTTCCCAAAGAGTTGTTGATGCAGCTCAAGTTCCTGAAAGGAAATGTCTCTAGGTTACATATGTAACAATGGTTCCCTGAGGTAATGAAACGCTGCATCTCCAGGCCACACTGCCGGCATTCCTGCAGCACCTACTTTCCTTTCAGAAGCTTCACTCTATGTGGTTTTTATAGCTTCCTGGTTGTGCCACTGATGCCGCGCTTTCCATTGGACTGATTACACACGTGATTCAGAGCGTGGACAATGCGGAAGAATTCCCAAGGCGTTGTTGAAGCAGTGTCTCGTTCCCTCAAGGAACCATCGTTACATAATAACATTGCAGTAAATTTTTCAATGAGACAATATAAACAGTCCAGAAAAGAGATCGGGGTGCCCAGTACGTTTATCACAATCGACTGGTAGTGATAAGGTAATATGTGTAGATCGTGCGCTATTTTTTTAATTTATTTTTTGATGTTAGCCAAATCATACGGATACGGATGATCCGCTGTGGCGAACCCAAATGTGAGAAGCCGAAATAAAATTTTGGTCTATCTATCCTCCTTATGGAATTTGCTTACCACTTCATTGATGTACAGGGCGACCAGTCTGAGATTTCTTCTGTTTTAACACACGGGTCACCATTGCGTGAGCGGTCAAACGTATGCAAGCCACTGCAATGCTCCAGTTAGCTCAGTGTCTCCAATTATTTATGTGAGTCATCCTTTTTTCCAAATGAAGATTATGAAGTCCAAATACTGTTCCACCATGACTGATGATCATTTAAAAGTCTGCTTGAGGTTGACTCTATTCAGTGCAAGTCATCAAAGTAAGGTAGTATATATATATATATATATATATATATATATATATATATATATATATATATATATATATATACAGTGAGGAAAATAAGTATTTGAACACCCTGCTATTTTGCAAGTTCTCCCACTTAGAAATCATGGAGGTTTCTGAAATTGTCATCGTAGGTGCATGTCCACTGTGAGAGACATAATCTAAAAAAAATAATCCCGAAATCACAATGTATGATTTTTAAACTATTTATTTGTATGATACAGCTGCAAATAAGTATTTGAACTATCTATCAGCTAGAATTCTGAGCCTCAAAGACCTGTTAGTCTGCCTTTAAAATGTCCACCTCCACTACATTTATTATCCTAAATTGGATGCACCTGTTTGAGGTCGTTAGCTGCATAAAGACACCTGTCCACCCCGTACAATCAGTAAGAATACAACTACTAACATGGCCAAGACCAAAGAGCTGTCCAAAGACACTAGAGACAAAATTGTACACCTCGACAACGCTGGTAAGGGCTACGGGGAAATTGCCAAGCAGCTTGGTGAAAAAAAGGTCCACTGTTGGAGCAATCATTAGAAAATGGAAGAAGCTAAACATGACTGTCAATCGCCCTCGGACTGGGGCTCCATGCAAGATCTCACCTCGTGGTGAGAACCTTGATATGCCAGGATACGCCAGAACCTTGATATGCTTCTTACAGAGCCACTCCTTGGTTATCTTGGCTGTGTGCTTCGGGTCATTGTCATGTTGGAAGACCCAGCCTCGACCCATCTTCAATGCTCTAAATGAGGGAAGGAGGTTGTTCGCCAAAATCTCGCAATACATGGCCCCGGTCATCCTCTTCTTAATACAGTGCAGTCACCCTGTCCCATGTGCAGAAAAACACCCCCAAAGCATGATGCTACCACCCCCATGCTTCACAGTAGGGATAATGTTCTTGGGATGGTACTCACCAATCTTCTTCCTCCAAACACGTTTAGTGGAATTATGACCCAAAAGTTCTATTTTGGTCTCATCTGACCACATGACTTTCTCCCATGACTCCTCTGGATCATCCAAATGGTCATTGGCAAACTTAAGACGTGCCTGGACATATGCTGGTTTAAGCAGGGGAACCTTCCGTGCCATGCATGATTTCAAACCATGACATCTTAGTGTATAACCAACAGTAACCTTGGAAACAGTGGTCCCAGCTCTTTTCAGGTCATTGACCAGCTCCTCCCGTGTAGTTCTGGGCTGATTTCTCACCTTCCTTAGGATCATTGAGACCCCATGAGGTGAGATCTTGCATGGAGCCCCAGTCCAAGGGAGATTGACATTCATGTTTAGCTTCTTCCATTTTCTAATGATTGCTCCAACAGTGGATTTCTGGATTTTTTACAAACTGAAACATTGTGAGCACATCTAATTTACTGTGACACATACAGTACATATACATATACTTGTAAAATTGTCATCTTTGTCATCATTGTATTAACACACACACACACACACACACACACACACACACACACACACACACACACACACACACATCAATTGGGCAAAAGTATTGGGGCGTTCATTTCATTTCATCATTTCATTTCATCTTCTCCCGCTTATCCGTAATTCGGGTCATAATTTGGGTATTGGGAGTCAGGGAAAAATTTCTGTACATGATATGAGGACAACTTGAAAAGAACCAGACTTACACCAAACCCATCATCATCTGCTTGACACAATATGTCCATTCATTATTGGTTCATCATTGTTGAGGTTATCAGCTGTTCACTGACGGAGGCTTGAGTGCAAAATGTTTGTGGCAATTGCTGTACTTTTCAAATAGTTCAGATTAATTACAGTTCAAAGACATCATTTTGGTTTTTAACTGTAACCATTAAGAATAATCTCATATTTCTTCAGTGTTCATGTGCAGCTATCCTCAGCAGCAGAAAGTGGTTTCCAAAAATTATCTTTAGTAAAAGCGTTGTGTTTGTGGAGTTGCAGTGTATCTGGAGCGTATTCAGTGAACATTGTGTGTGAGGTAAGAATAGACACTGGATAAGATGCCAGTTAATAGCAAAACACCATGCACACACCTTGAGACAATTTTGTCTATAGCCAATCCACCTACTACCATGTTTTGAGATGTAGGAGGGGGAACAATGATGAGGTATGCTAAATTAATGCCCACTCCATACCTTGCAAGCTCTTATAATAAACAATGAAGCAATATTAAGATTAGTCTTTTATAACTGAAATTAAAACCTCTGTATTGAAAACCAGGCCACTTTTTTTCTTACAGGTGTTTTTTATTTTCTGCAAGCTTTTAAAAAAATAATTAAACAAATAAATAATGAAAACATTATTATTCTTTTTTTTTTTTTACAATACTGCGCTATTCAGGTCTTAATTATTTTGTTTTTAGATTAATTGCCCAATAAAATATAGCAGGGTAAAAGCCACTGTGCCGATTATGCCGGTCTGATATATCCATATATTCCCCTGATCCATTCTCCCCATGCTTAATGAGTGACTCTTAAGAAAGCATTAGTTAGAATGTAAACACTAATATTTCCATCAGTACTTTCTAAGATTGCCAATATTACAATATGGGGAAAGTCAATTGAGACAAACAGAACTCTAATAGCCTCATTTTTAGATGCCATGTATCAAACTACTGCCTTAATGAGAGGCAGGAAAGGTCAGATGTTTCCCTGTCAGCAGTGTCTGCTTTTTCTGTCTAACTTTTTTCTTTGCAGCATATATCCATCACATTTTTTTTTCCTCTCATCCTTTTTTTATTCCTCAGAGTGCCATGATCTAATAGGTTTTATTGGTCTGTCTCTCTAGTTCGCATTCCCCTGAGCGCAGTGACAAGGGCAGCGACCACTGAGCTGGAAAATGGCTTAATTATAGCTGGTGTTTAAGACAGAGAAAGGAGACATGCCTTAACCCCAGAGACATGTCTCTCTGTATGCATGTGTGTCTCTCTCTTTCTCTCTCTATTTTACTCTCTCTTTTTGTCCTGAAGGTAGAGACTTACAATATGTTGTGTCTGGCTTTGTTTTTAAAATTCTAAAATTCAGGAAAACCAACTTTAGTATGTCCATGATTTCGATATATAGCAATAAAAGCGAATATAATTTCTAGTTTGCCATTTTGCAGTATTCGAATGTAACATGCAGAGCTGTGATTTGTTTACACCAAAACACATTTTTTACAAGCAGAATCACTTCAACAAACCCGTTCTCTTAAACTCCACAATTAAACTCGGGTATAAACTTTCAAGCTAATAGATTTACAAAAAAGGACACTAGAATCATTACACCTGAAACACAAGGAATTATGTGATAGATTCTAAATGATTTTTGATGTTATCCAGCACTGAACTGCTTTATTGGAAATTCTGATAGAAGTAAATGAAATCGATAGGGACCAAATGTACAGACAGACAAAGAGATAGACAGGCAACTCACCAGACATACAGGCAGATAAAGACACCCAGAGAAAGAAAAATGGATAAAGACAGACAAGATGTCATGTAAATGTACAAACAGGTAGAGGGGGACATGAATGTTAAGAAACATGAAATGACTAATGAATGTATAGACAGATGGAGAGACAGATACTTGTACATTCACACACATACAGACACCTACTGTTTACATAGTTACAATAATGCCAATATCTCTCTCTCTCTCTCTCTCTCTCTCTCTCTCTCTCTCTCTCTCTCTCTCTCTCTCTCTCTCTCTCTCTCTCTCTCCTCCTTTATTTCTTTTTTTCTTTTTCGTTGTAGGTGACAGTATCTGGAGACCAGAGAGCAGTCTCAGTCATCACGCAGACCCCAAGCTTGTTAAAGGAGTGAATAGCCAGGCAATCAGTATCGCAACATCTGTTACATCACTCAGTAAAATGGAGTCTTCTCGGAGGTGGAGTCATTCAGGTGTGACCTCTCTTATGTAGTTTCTTATGCATTTTAGTGGGATAAAAGAAAAACTACAACGAACAGGAAACAACAGAAATTTGACAGAATGAAATAAAAAAACAACCAACAACAACAAAATGCTTTCGAACCGTGTACTTTAGTGTGAAATATAAAGTGTTTGAAATCATACAATTCTCAGTTAATAATTATGGCATTCATTATAATAAAATAATACATAAATATAATCTAAAAAACAATCCAGGATAAATCCATGAATTCAGACAAATCAAACCAAACATTCAGTTAAAGAATGGCTGTTGTATAAAAGGTAGATGGACAGATTTGGTTACATGTGCTGAGGCATCTTCTTTTAATGCTGTGTGAACACTTTATTAGAGCAATAACTATGTGACAGATCTGGCATGTATCAAGTCGCAACGTGTCGAATGATTTTTGATGTGCTGCAGACCATTTGCTTCCAACAGACACATATTCTAACATCATATTAGGAAGGAGGTTAGGGGTTGTTGTTCGAGAGTTGCTCATCTCTTACAATGCAAAAAACATAATAAAAACAAACAAGCAAACCAACAAAAAAAACAGTTAAACCTATAATTTATCCATGTGAGGATATATACACACACGCACACACTATATTTAAAAAGTCTTGGGGCATTGCCATGATGGAACACGTTTGGGTTTCCAAGTTCAATTAAGCTCTGATTTCATCCCTACTGAACACATTTGGAATGAATGTGAACGCTGACTGCACTCCAGGTCTTTTCACCTTCATTAGCACCTGCCTTTCGTAATTCCCTTGTGGCTGAGGAACACAAATATTCATAAGTACACGCCACAAATCTAGTCTAACATCTTCCCAGAAGAGTGGAGGGAATTATAAGAGCAAATTGGGACTAAATGTTGAATGCAATGCTCAAAAATCACATACCATACTTTTGACCAGGTGACCCAATTTAATGGCAATGGAATGGAATTAAAAAAGTACAATGGATTAAAAAATCAAGCAAACAAACAACCAAACAAATAAATAAAAATAGAAAAATAATCATTAAGAAACTAGAATAGGATTAAATAGAAAATATGATATAATATAAAAATGTACTTGTAAAAATTTAAATGGAATATACAGGAATTTTCATTGTCATGCATGAGAGTAAAAAAAAATACTTTAATTCCAGCCTTTTGCTCCTTATTTCAGGTTTGTAAGTTTTGCCTTCTATGACATTTTTTGGATGTCACCCAAATACGAATTAACTGTGCTATGCTTTTTAAAGGTAACTGGCATTCATCAATGTATGCAGTCAGTTATATGAATACAGCAGATACAGGCTAATACAAAAAATGTACACACAACTTTAGAAAAGATTGATAAATTAGGCCAATTTTGAACACAATTACTATTATTTTTTCTTCTTGCAGCTATAAATAGCACCTCTTTCTAAAACAATAACTAAGTATGACAGAAAAATAAAAGACTCCTCAAGCTTCCTAAACTGATACCCAGAGGACAGATTAAACACTCCATGAGATTTAATCTAGATTTATAGTGTCAAAATCTGATGAATATTTTATGCAGCAGCTCCTCAGCAAGACTGAATACTGTTTACTTGATGCATCGTCCACTTAGTCAGGCAGAGTGTTGATCACTGCACTGATGATATTTATAACAGGAAACACAACAGCGGGAAACACGTAAATGTTCACCGTAGGTGTGATTTTACTGTAACACATTTACAGCCCTCTCTCTGTGATTAAAGCAGCACTGATGAGATTATTACACCAGCCGAAACAGACACACACACACACACACACACACACACACACACACACACACACACACACACACACACACACACACACAGGACCAGAAACTTTAATCTAAAGTAATACAGAGACCGAAATAATGTTGAATTAATACTATATGAGTCCCATAATGTACACTAAACTATGCCTACAATTCAAAGAAGGAATTATATCTAAATTTTTCCTAGTATTAAAATGATAGGAAATAATCAGAATTAGTGATAAAGCCAAAAAACAATCCCTTTTCTTTTAGGTAAGAACTATAAAGAGTTGTAGAATTATTGGACTACAATTTTATGACTAAATATAAAATCTGGATCAGGACTAAACCTGGACATAGGATTAAAAATACTCTAGAACTACAACCAGAACTAAACTAGACCTGACAAAAATATTTTGTGTTGATTATTCGATTTGTTCCCTATGAATAGAGTTCTTCTAATAATAATTTTTTTTTTCCCATCTATGGTTCTAGTTAATCTTAATCCAAGATTTAGTTATAGTTCTGGTTTCATGTCTAAACTAGAACAAAAATGTAAAATAAGACTAGGATCAAAAGGAAGCCCGAAAGGTATTAAACCGTAACGATTTTAACTGTCCCTTTACAACATTTACTATTCTCCCTGCCAAGACTTTATGGTGTGCGTGTGCGTGTGCGTGAGCGTGAGCGCGCGCGCGCGCTCTATTCTTCACTTCTCCCCATCTGGCTCTCTCAGGCCCTATTTAGACTTCACATTATTTACAATCCATCTAAGCTGATCCAATCAGATGTGGACATCCAAGATGGATAACAGTTCACACCTAGTATTTTTCACACGTGTCAAATGCGTCTTCACTGATATGCTACCACATTTCCATATCTGCCAAAAGCAACTAATTTCCACTTCAAAATCCAGGCCAAAGATTCTAGCCGATGGCAAACTAAAGTTCGACAGTATGATTATGCTCATTGGTTAAAAGTGTTCGTTGTCAAATCAGATTTTCTAAATAAATCATCAGACTCTCAGATCAGTCAATAAAATCCTCTGGCTGTGCAGCAGTTTATGCAGGATTTACTCATTTGATCAGTTTTTATGTGCTGTAAAAACTTACATAAAACACAAAAAAAAGTAGTAAACATCCAGTCAAGAGCAATGATGCATACTGTAACAATTAAAGGGTTAAAAAAATGTAAAACATTTAAGAAAATTCATTAGATAACAGTGCAAACCTTATATTTTAAAGGTATAGCAATGTTTTCTTTTATAGTGCTGTCTAATTAATGTGAATATACGATACCAAAAATATTATTTGACCCTTCTTTTCCCTATACATTATTTTGAAGCTCACTATTAAGACCATTATTTCAGAATGAGATGTGATTTAAAAACAATGTGATGCAATAGCTTTTAAAGAAAGCGACTACCTATATTGCAAACACTTAGCATAAATACAATTCTGTAAGAACGGGAAACACAAACTTCCAAATATAGTAAAGAGTGAAGCTAAAGACCAGAGCAACAAATATATAAATCTACACATGTAAAACACACACACACACACATATATATATATATATATATATATATATATATATATATATATATATATATATATATA
This sequence comes from Silurus aristotelis, assembly GCF_946808225.1. Lineage (NCBI taxonomy): Eukaryota > Metazoa > Chordata > Actinopteri > Siluriformes > Siluridae > Silurus > Silurus aristotelis. Next base: position 21,279,562 of record NC_139583.1, read on the forward strand.
TATATATATATATATATATATATATATATATATATATATATATATACAGTGAGGAAAATAAGTATTTGAACACCCTGCTATTTTGCAAGTTCTCCCACTTAGAAATCATGGAGGGGTCTGAAATTGTCATCGTAGGTGCATGTCCACTGTGAGAAACATAATCTAAAAAATCCAGAAATCACAATGTATGATTTTTTAACTATTTATTTGTATGATACAGCTGCAAATAAGTATTTGAACACCTGAGAAAGTCAATGTTAATATTTGGTACAGTAGCCTTTGTTTTCAATTACAGAGGTCAAATGTTTCCTGTAGTTTTTCACCAGGTTTGCACACACTGCAGGAGGGATTTTGGCCCACTCCTCCACACAGATCTTCTCTAGATCAGTCAGGTTTCTGGCCTGTCGCTGAGAAACACGAAGTTTGAGCTCCCTCCAAAGATTCTCTATTGGGTTTAGGTCTGGAGACTGGCTAGGCCACGCCAGAACCTTGATATGCTTCTTACAGAGCCACTCCTTGGTTATCCTGGCTGTGTGCTTCGGGTCATTGTCATGTTGGAAGACCCAGCCTCGACCCATCTTTAATGCTCTAACTGAGGGAAGGAGGTTGTTCCCCAAAATCTCGCAATACATGGCCTCGGTCATCCTCTCCTTAATACAGTGCAGTCGCCCTGTCCCATGTGCAGAAAAACACCCCCAAAGCATGATGCTACCACCCCCATGCTTCACAGTAGGGATGGTGTTCTTGGGATGGTACTCAGCATTCTTCTTCCTCCAAACACATTTAGTGCAATTATGACCCAAAAGTTCTATTTTGGTCTCATCTGACCACATGACTTTCTCCCATGACTCCTCTGGATCATCCAAATGGTAATTGGCAAACTTAAGACGTGCCTGACATGTGCTGGTTTAAGCAGGGGAACCTTCCGTGCCATGCATGATTTCAAACCATGACGTCTTAGTGTATTACCAACAGTAACCTTGGAAATTGTGGTCCCAGCTCTTTTCAGGTCATTGACCAGTTCCTCCTGTGTAGTTCTGAGCTGATTTCTCACCTTCCTTAGGATCATTGAGACCCCATGAGGTGAGATCTTGCATGGAGCTCCAGTCCGAGGGAGATTGACAGTCATGTTTCGCTTCTTCCATTTTCTAATGATTGCTCCAACAGTGGACCTTTTTACCAAGCTGCTTGGCAATTTCCCCGTAGCCCTTTCCAGCCTTGTGGAGGTGTACAATTTTGTCTCTAGTGTCTTTGGACAGCTCTTTGGTCTTGGCCATGTTAGTAGTTGGATTCTTACTGATTGTATGGGGTGGACAGGTGTCTTTATGCAGCTAACGACCTCAAACAGGTGCATCTCATTTAGGATAATAAATGTAGTGGAGGTGGACATTTTAAAGGCAGACTAACAGGTCTTTGAGGGTCAGAATTTTAGCTGATAGACAGGTGTTTAAATACTTATTTGCAGCTGTATCATACAAATAAATAGTTTAAAAATCATACATTGTGATTTCTGGATTTCTTTTGTTAGATTATGTCTCTCACAGTGGACATGCACCTACGATGACAATTTCAGACCCCTCCAAGAAACTTTCTTTTCGGCTTCTCCCGTTAGGGGTCGCCACAGCGGATCATCCGCACGTTTGATTTGGCACATGTTTTACGCTGGATGCCCTTCCTAACGCAACCCTCCCCAATTTATCCGGGCTTGGGACCGGCACTAAGAGTGGCTGGGGATGATTCCCTGACCGGGAATCGAACCCGGGTCGCAGCGGTGGGAGCGCTGCATCTTAACCACTAGACCACCAGGGGACGATTTCTAAGTGGGAGAACTTGCAAAATAGCAGGGTGTTCAAATACTTATTTTCCTCACTATATATATATATTGTAAAAGTTTCCAAAGGTGTACCTTACTAGTTTAATATTTCTTTCAGACCTTGCGATCTAGTTTATCCCGGAGCAGTTTTAGGATTTAGGTGCAGTGATTGGACTAAGCTCTAAGTAATGCATACAGAGCTTCAATTTATGGTTTTGGTCTGTCTTATTGTATGGTGAAGTTGGTTCCAATTAGCCATAGTCCAGACTGAATTGTTTAGCTTTGAAGTATGTAATGGTAGCCATGTTGGTTCAGTATTTCTTTCACCAAGTCTTCAACCTTCCCTGATCTAAAAAAAAAAAAATAAAACCCACAAAACATTAGGCTATTGTTGCATATAAACAAAAGGAACATGCATGTCTCTTAAATGTAGACTAGGAAATTCCATTTTTGACAGGCACGGTAAATATCAATTTCAAACGTGACAACACTGGTGACAAGGTGGTCTTTGATATTGTCTGGGACAATATCAAAATAGTTTTTTTGTGTGTGTGTATATATATATTTATGTGTGTGTGTGTGTTCAGCAGACCACTATATTTCTCAGTGTGCCTTTTGCTTCACTTAGGCTTAAACGTGTGAGTGTGTGTGTGTGTGTGCGCGCTTGGTGGGTTTGTGTGCGTGTGTGTCAGTGAGTGTTCTTTCAGCCTCTCATGGGCTTGTACGATGTGTGTGTGCATGTGTGAGTGTTTCCCACATCTCACATCTCACATACTCTTTCTGAACCTCTCAGGCTTGTACAGAATGTCTTGCATGTTTGTGTGTGTGTGTGTGTGTGTGTGTGTGTGTGTGTGTGTGTGTGTGTGTGTGTGTGTGTGTGTGTGTGTGTGTGTGTGTGTGTATGTACTGTATTTTTCACTACTCTCTAACAAGTTTGTACTGTGGTACAGTGTGTGTGTGTGTGTGTGTGTGTGTGTGTGTGTGTGTGTGTGTGTATATGTATGTGTGAGATTGCCTGAGGGGGCCAGAAGTCTCCTGCTGCTCTATTTGATTAGATCTGAGGGGCAAAAACACAGATGACCTGCTGCCACTCGTTTACCTCCTACTTTATTCTGTCCGTCTATCTCACTGTCTCTCTCACTCTGTACTCACTATCTTTCCGATTTTTTTTTCTTTAATCTATAGCCCATATCCCTCTATTTATGCCTTTATTCCCCTCTTTTCACTCTTCCAATCCTGCTTTCTCTTTTCTATTTTATCCTTTTTTTACACGTTTACACATTTTTTTCTCTCTATTTCGAACACTCTCCTTTCATTCATAGTTCTTTTTAATTTTCTGTCCTGTATCTTATATCTTGCTTTTTACTTTTCCTACTATCTATTTTTTAAACCTTATAATAAAAATGTTCATACCATGATTTTGCTTCCAATTCATTGTTTATCTTCCTCTCTATCTTTTTAGGTTCCTCTGCTCAAGTCACTCAGCATGCTTCTCATCCCATTTCTCAAGCTGCTCTGGAGAATTTGAACGTTCAGAGTGTGGATCAAGCTGAGGTTACACAATTCAAACAGGATAAAGATGATCTGCTCACTATTGTTGAGCTGGAGGAAGAGTTCAAACGTATGAGTGCTGAACCAAATATGTTTGGATCGGAAGGAGATGAAGACAATAGATTTTTTAATTAGATTTACAATTTTTAACCATATAGTATTTTTACAACATAAAAAAATTGTATATAACCAAAATTAGTCTTTCAGTTCATGTTATTTAAATAGTGGTTGGTTTAGTAGTCATGATTGTTTAAGTCTATCAAATAACAATATATAAGCTGTTGATTTTAAAGATGGTATGCAGTAGGGGATTACTGTAAATTGTTATGTGATGCCTTCTTCCTTTCCACTAGAATGTTATTAATGTATTATTAATATTAATGAGGACAGGCAGGGTCAGCATTCCAACACACCCTTATGGTGTTTTTAATGGGGTTGATTTGTGTAGTGCTTTCAGCAGTGAAAATTGTCAAAAAGGATGCTTTACAAAAATATATTGATTCTACAGGTGATGAGGTTAATGAATATCTCTTTAATATGATCTCAGAAAAAACTTTGAGCGGAACCAGATTCAAATCACATCCCTATCTGGGTGATTTCAGATTGTAAATTATGTTTCTTCTATAACTGTACTATATAGTCAAAATGTGAGTCACCATATAACATTCAATGGTGACCAGATGAAGAAGGAGCTTGGGAAACTAAACAAAGGTGTGGGATAGGATGGCAAAACTGAAAAACTAAATGGAATTCTACAGTGCTTTCAGTACAGTACTTTCAGTCTAAGCCACCATCTAGGTCCTTGGTAACTGTAAAACTTTGTGTGCTCCAAGGAAACCAAACCATAGCAAGTATGGACAAATCTGTTCTTTTCTGTTTGCGTTTCTGTTTCAGTTTTTCTTAATTCCATCCCCAATTAGTCAGCTGTAATAGACAGGCTAGAAGAAATTAAAGGTGCAAAAATGGCAGAGATGGTCCCTCCATTAGTTAAAACGTATTAAAGGATAGCTGGACTGGTGCCTGGGTGTTGAATTTGTTAACATTGCACTAAATTGAGATGTACTCAAATGTAATCGGATATGCCAAGGGATGGCAGATGAGCAAACTGATATGCCTTAATGGAATATAAAGATTAAGTGTCCTATCGTCTCATGTTACATTACATACAACAGCCAGGTCTACTCATTTACATTTTTGTCCTTGTTTTTGGATGTATACTTTCCTCTATGTTAAGTGACCTTGTGCTTGCATTAGGCTCTGTATAAATTAAATTGTTGATCATGATAAATCCAGATTTATTTAGCTGGTTAAATCTATATTGTCTCAGTTTTTAACTAGGATATACTGGAAGACTATACATTTCCCAGTTGCTCAGTAAGAACAACTTCAACAACAAAAAAAGCAACAGAGACTTTGTTACATTCACAAGTTCCAACTAAAGAAACAAAAAAGCATGCGTTCAAGTATCTATTGTCCTCTAATTGTGTCCGTCTGTTTCTTTTCTTCCCGCTCCGCTTCTTTCTCTTTGTCTATATGCTGCTGTCTCTGTTTTCATGTTCTGCATATCCTCCCTGAGCTCAAGGATTCAGTTGAATAAATGCTTGTAAAACCCTTTACCGTGACAAGATAAGTATAATAGTATTGCACAGTTTCATATGTATAGGCTTTGGGCTGTGGGTATTTGTGTAACTTGGTATAAAATGTAAGCAAGCTTAAATAATTTGGTGTCTTCTAGTATGTGTTTCCAAATCTGCGCTGGAGGCATGTGATCTCAAGTGTGTCACTTTGCTTTATTAGTTGCTGTGCTGTGTGTTGTGTAACAGGATTCAGAGAAGTGTGTCTGTCTGTGCGTGTGCTCTTTCCACAGGCTACAGCAAACATCTCCTTCAGTTGTCTTCTCTTGTTCTTTCTTTCTTTCTTTCTTTCTTTCTTTCTTTCTTTCTTTCTTTCTTTCTTTTTTTCTTTTTTTCTTTCTTTCTTTCTTTCTTTCTTTCTTTCTTTCTTTCTTTCTTTCTTTCTTTCTTTTAAGTAAGTATTTATAGAGTATAAAAGAGTATCATCTTAGCTTTTCTTCTATCACAATGTAATATCCAATATAATAGGATGGTTGGTCCTCCATGTGCCACTAAAACAGCTTAAAAATCACCATTTCATGGAATCTACAAGACAAAATATTCAAGAACTTCTTCAAATCAGTGAGTGGACTTAAGCCTTTGACTCATTGGTGTATACTGATGTATGAATGATGTAGTGTATATAATACTGAAAGCCCATCTAATAAAACTTAAACTCTAGTTTACAGTCAAAATACATTTCATGATATTTGAAGAAATTGTTATTTTATTATTATTATTTGTTTTGCTTCCTTTAATTTGTAAATGGTTGAATAGCAGGAAATAGAAAGTGTGAAATCCTGTATACCTGCACATTCTAATAAGCAATTATGTGGTAGTGTAATGCATATGCAGATACATGTCAAGTGCACCATGTTACCATCAAACCCTAGGGGTACAAGTTTGATCCCAGTGATTTTATCCCCCAGCATAGTTAACATTGTGTGTAACCCACTGTATTTCTGAAACTGCTGCTCATTTAGGATTTTCATGAACAGCAGTCTTTAAAAGATGCAGATGTTAAAAAAAAATAAAAATTCCTGAGCCTTAGTTATATGGACAGAAATGCCTGGTTGGGGAGAGTCACCAGAGAATATTCAGACTGATTTAAGATGAGTAAAATAAATGTTCATTTTTGACCTTGCTAACTCTAGTCTAATGAGCTGCATTTGACTAAATTATTTACATAAATAAAATGTGAATGAATGTGATTGGCTAAGCTACAATAGATGGTCTCCTATTTGCTGAGTCATTTTCTATCTTTTTCTCTGTATTCATTTTAGCATCAATTATGACTTTCCATGATATTAGATGAAAAGAGCAAAGATTTAATAACTATTAATAGCTGAGGTACAGTTTGTGTTCTACTCAAACAATTTACATGTGGGTGATCTGCATATTGTCAAATTTTAATAAATGTATTTTTGTACATTTTTCTTTATACACTGTAGAAACTATACTGGGTATTTTATTTAATAGTGTTTGTTTTGTCTATCTCATTTGATTTTTTGAGGAAAGAAGTAATAAAGAAGTAATTATTACACATTGCAATTATTTCCAATATTTTTGCCACTTTTCTTACCACTATCATTGCAACAATTTCACATGTGCAATCACTTTTCAATAAAAAAACTAGGAGGAATTGTATGATGTGTAATCACTTGACATGCCTGTCACAGTCATGAATCTGCAGTCTGGGCTAGAAAGCAATCAGCCACTGTCTTACTTCTTCATGACATTCTGTGTATAGCCATTTTTCTGTGTATAACCATTTGTATTGACTTTGCACTCCATAGAAATCCCAAACTAATTAGATTTAAGAGAATTTGTTGAAAGTAAATAATTTGATCCTAATCCTATTCTTATTCACATACTTCTCTTTTTCGTTTCCTCAGAAGTGTCCACTCTCTGTTCCCTAGAGTGTTACTCTTGCCTGTCTAGGCTTGTCTTATGAGAAAATAATGGATTTGTATTACACCACCTCTTGCTTGATCTTGATTTTTTTTTTTTAAGTCTGATGCAGCAGATGTGATCTCTGACCTTTGATCTCACCCATCAGTGTTTTGTTGACAAGAACAGATAGCCCACTCTCCTTTCTAGAGATGAATTGTACTCTTCAGAGCAGACGTTGTGATGAAAACACAGAACACATTGTAGAGGAGGGTACTAATTGTGTCAATATTAGGTTCTAGACATTGAGAGACACATTCATTCCAGAATTTCTTACACAGCTAACTAAGCCATGTTCATAAACAGCATTTATTAATTAATTAATGTGTCAGATTGTACAAAATAATATCAAATATTGGCCAAATTCTGTACTTGTTTGCAATATATTTATGTTCATGTTCTTGTAAAGGTAAATTTAACAGGTAAATACACATCAAATGCCAATGTTAAAATTAACAAACTTGTTTCTGTATGCTTCAAAAACATGAATCAGCCTTTTAATATACTGATTTTATATTCTTTTAATATGTTCTTCTTTCATATTTTTTTATTCTAATGAGGTCACGTTGTGGCATGTTGACTTTTTGTCAGTCACGCATCTTGGCATGATACAAATTAACAGGTCAGAGTTCAACAGACTTAAACTTGAATTCATTCGAATCAAGATGTATTTCCAGTCTCCAGCATTTCTAAGCTTATAAATGGAAGTCAGTGAAACAAAAAGTGTAGATTGACTGTCCCACAAGACATAATAAAATTGTTTCATCCTCTGCCGCCTGGACAGGATTCCCTTCTGTCGTCTAGACCGGATTCACTTAAATTCAGCCTTTCCTCTCGATCTCTGCTCTCCTACAAGTTCTTGGGGAAGTCTCAATGAAACACACGAGTCAGCTTTCAGAGAGAAGTTCCAAAGCTTGATTGTGTCATACATGAAGATATACTTTTGAAGAGAAGGAGAGAAAGGGGGGTGGGCTGCCAGGTGTGTGTGTGTGTAAACAGAAGAGAAAGTTAGGAGAGACTCCACAAGGTTATGTTGAGCCTGCGAAAGATAAGCCTAAAACAGAAATACAGGAACCACTGTGTGTGTACGAGCAAAGTAACACATGTCACAAAAAGATAGTTCAGGGTATGGTCAACAGAAGAAAAAAGTTATTTTAGTAGCATACAACAAAATCACTTTAACTACTTATGGCAACAAGATACATATTAACAGATTGTGAGAACATAAAAACGGTTGATGAATATAACTCCACATCTGGTCATGTTATTCGTTTAGGAGAAGCAACGAAACGCAGGTTAGCCATACCAAAAGGCGACAGTTTGGGTTTTCTCACAGTGTAAGCTTATGAAGGATAAAGACAAGAACTGAGTGTTCTGGGTCAACCTAATCTAGGACTAGTGATCAAGGATATCACACCTATGCAACAAACTGATTTTTTAACCTTCTGTCATAGCCAATTCCTTTTCTAATATTTCTGACACTGCATTGTCTGACAGCAAGCATCAAGAATAACATGCAATCGAAGACTTATCACCAAATCATAAACACAAAGTAGCTTTACAACAAAAAATTATATATTCTTCTATTTTAGCTTCAGTGCAATTTAGCAAAAAATATTATTGTTTGATTTGATAGAGATCTTAATACAGAGAACACAATTATTAAATAGTTACAATGTGTCCTTCCAGTAAACATGCCTGAAAAAAAAATAATACATTGTGCACTTTTGCTAGCTTGTGCTTTCTTTAGGCAGGAGCAAATACATTTACTTCCATCTGTCATGTTTTCACAGATAAAACATGAAAGTGCATTTTGGTCTGTAAAAAACCTACTGCCTCGCATCCTGGAAATAAATTTATTTTTCTTTACATCTGTGCTCAATTATTTTGCCTGCCAAATGCATTGAACCCAAAAACACCATATTTTGTCTAACAATGCAAGACAGGAAAGTTTGTTTAAGCAGCAATCATTTTCTGCTCTATCTCAATTAGGAAGCAATTAGAATAGTTCCTGCTTGAAGCACCTTAAGCACTTTAATGTCCTCCTGCCCATGCTAATTAGTAGTTGTAGTACAAATGGAATAACTGATGTTTTGCCAAAATGAAAACCCTTGTTGATGTAAATTGACTAGTCTTATTAAAAAACAAATGACTTTTTTAATATATATATATAGTGAGGAAAATAAGTATTTGAACACCCTGCTATTTTGCAAGTTCTCCCACTTAGAAATCATGGAGGGGTCTGAAATTGTCATCGTAGGTGCATGTCCACTGTGAGAGACATAATCTAAAAAAAAAAATCCAGAAATAACAATATATGATTTTTAAACTATTGATTTGTATGATACAGCTGCAAATAAGTATTTGAACACCTGTCTATCAGCTAGAATTCTGACCCTCAAAGACCTGTTAGTCTGCCTTCAAAATGTCCACCTCCACTACATTTATTATCCTAAATTAGATGCACCTGTTTGAGGTCGTTAGCTGCATGAAGACACCTGTCCACCCCATACAATCAGTAAGAATCCAACTACTAACATGGCCAAGACCAAAGAGCTGTCCAAAGACACTAGAGACACAATTGTACACCTCCACAAGGCTGGAAAGGGCCAATGGGGAAATTGCCAAGCAGCTTGGTGAAAAAAGGTCCACTGTTGGAGCAATCATTAGAAAATGGAAGAAGCTTAACATGACTGTCAATCGCCCTTGGACTGGGGCTACATGCAAGATCTCACCTCGTGGGGTCTCAATGATCCTAAGGAAGGTGAGAAATCAGCCCAGAACTACACAGGAGGAGCTGGTCAATGACCTGAAAAGAGCTGGGACCACCGTTTCCAAGGTTACTTTCGGTAATACACTAAGACGTCATGGTATGAAATCATGCATGGCATGGAAGGTTCCCCTGCTTAAACCAGCACATGTCCAGGCACGTCTTAAGTTTAAGAATGAACATTCGGATGATCCAGAGGAATCATGGGAGAAAGTCATGTGGTCAGATGAGACCAAAATAGAACTTTTGGGTCATAATTTCTCTAAATGTGTTTGGAGGAAGAAGAATGATGAGTACCATCCCAAGAACACCATCCCTACTGTGAAGCATGGGGGTGGTAGCATCATGCTTTGGGAGTGTTTTTCTGCACATGGGACAGGGCGACTGCACTGTATTGAGGAGAGGATGACCGGGGCCATGTATTGCGAGATTTTGGGGAACAACCTCCTTCCCTCTGTTAAAGCATTGAAGATGGGTCGAGGCTGGGTATTCCAACATGACAATGACCCGAAGCACACAGCCAGGATAACAAAGGAGTGGCTCTGTAAGAAGCATATCAAGGTTCTGGCATGGCCTAGCCAGTCTCCAGACCTAAACCCAATAGAGAATCTTTGGAGGGAGCTCAAACTTCGTGTTTCTCAGCGACAGGTCAGAAACCTGACTGATCTAGAGATCTGTGTGGAGGAGTGGGCCAAAATCCCTCCTGCAGTGTGTGCAAACCTGGTGAAAAACTACAGGAAACGTTTCACCTCTGTAATTGCAAACAAAGGCTACTGTACCAAATATTAACATTGACTTTCTCAGGTGTTCAAATACTTATTTGCAGCTGCATCATACAAATAAATAGTTTAAAAATCATATATTGTGATTTCTGGATTTTTTTTTTTAGATTATGTCTCTCACAGTGGACATGCAACTACGATGACAATTTCAGACCCCTTCATGATTTCTAAGTGGGAGAACTTGCAAAATAGCAGGGTGTTCAAATACTTATTTTCCTCACTGTATATATATATATATATATATATATATATATATATATATATATATATATATATATATATATATATATATATAAAGGAAAAGGGAGATGGATCGAGCTATGAAAGGAATGGAGACATGGACATTGCCTGGCATGTCATTCATTATGTTACTGCCAGCATCATCCTCGGGAGTCTCATGCTCAGTCTATTTCGCTGTTGTCATCATTTTTTCCTTTTTAATTAGATGTTGCCAGTGTTTAAGTGCATTTTTATGCAGGCGATAAAATGTGTTTGTGGCAGCAGGAAGAACAAGGCTGCTCTCATACTGATAAAACCTCCTTCTGGGGTTATGTTTATCACCTGTGTGAGAGTGCAGGCATGTCTGTGTATGTGTGTGTGTGTAGATGTATACGCTGTGTTTATTCCATTGTGTGCGTGTATGTGAACTATTTGCCGATTTGTCTTAGCCTTCTTTCGGCTGCTGCTTTGTTTCTCCTGGTGCGCTAAGCTCATTTCTGTTTGGCACACACACTCTCACGCACACACACTCGGTCTTGCTCTTTTGCATTGGCAACTTGCAGACACAAGGGTGCAAGTCTTTATTTTATGTAGTGATGATTTTGAAGAAACAGTTGCACTTTGCTCTTCATTATGAAGGTCTTCAGAGGTGGGGAGAGTTGCCAGAAAACATACTCAAGTAAAAGTTTCTTCATAAGTAATGACGCAAACAATTTAATTGCTGTACTATTCCCTATATATGCTTATGTATAGCATTATACAAAAGGTTTTCCTCTCATAGGGTGGCACACTGGCTGATACTTTAGGTTGTCATTTCAGGTTGTCATTGTGTTATATAATGAAGCTAATATGTTGACCTTCATGTCACTGGCAGAGCTTGTTTAATGTCACTGTGCATGCAATATATAAAAGTTATACAGTTTGAACGGAAGAGTGAATTTTTTTGGCTCCAAAGTGCCATCTAGTGAATATTGCTTTTAATTCTATAGATTACTATATACTATACATATGAATGTCTGAACACTGCTGGTCTTTTTCCCAACACCATTGGCTATTGTGACTGCTATCCAGCTCATTGCAATCACTAGGCATGCAATGTCCAGCCTATCTGATATTATTAAATGGAAAAAGTGAAAACCAATCGCATTATAACGCAATTCTCCAACTTACGATGAAGTTGCGTTCTGATGACCTCATGGTGACTTGCGAATATAAGTCGAGACATGGCCTAGCCTACCCAGGAGTCTTAAAGAATGCTCATCACAATAGGGTAATATACTGTGATACTTGTTAATAATTTAACAAATTACAATATATAATTAAGCAAATCAGCAATTTACAATACCGTAATGTATAAACTATGAATGGATGAGCGCCAGTTCATGAGTGGAGTGTTGAGCCAGACGTGCTCTGTAGCCCTGAGAGATGCATGAGCTAAAATTGGGCTTTAAACAACAAAAACACCGAAAAAAAAAAAGCTCTAACACAGAGACAGCTGAACTCTTTCGACAGCTGAGAGAGTATCTCAAAAGATACGTAGAAGATACGTAAGTCCTGGCAGCGTCCCAATGCTTATAACAACCCCTATCCCAAAAGGAAGGCTTTTTACTATATTCTGGAGTGTGACTATGGAGATTTGTACTCATTCCTGCACACAAGCTTTAGTGAGGTTGGGCACTGTAGGAAAAAACATTCTTTCAGTCAGTGTTTTAATTTATCCTAAGGGTTTTCTGTGGGTTTGTGATCAGTAATCTGTGGAGGCCACTCAAGTTGTTCCCAACACCCTTGGCAAAATATGACTGCATGGGAATTCCCTTTGTCATGCTGGAAAAGGTTTGAACCACTTAGTTCAAGTTAAGAAAAAATCTTATGTTAATGTTAAAGCATACAAAGGCATTACAGACAACTGTGTGCTTTAAACGGTTGTTTGAGAAAGACATTCATATGAGTGTGATTATAATTTATCCACACACTTTTGGTCATGTAGTGAATATACTACAAATGAATTTTTCAAGCCCCATTTAAATGTCAAAGTGTTGCTCTGCCACTTTGCCCTTTGCCACTGTTGCCAGAGCCTGTCAGTTTGTTTGTCAGAGATAACTAGATCCTTTAATAAATACAGATTAAATAAGAATTTACCAAGGTACATCAATATTTAGAGTTATATATAATTTTGACCACATAAGTTGTTTATACTAGAAGAAAGGAGCTGTGGATCTTTACATGTGCAATGTCAACATCTGACAACTGCCCCGGTGAAAAGAATTATGGTACTGGCTGCACCAAGATGGATGTGTTTGTCATGCCCTTGCAAATGTCTTCATCTTTGTAGCATAAGACTGTTGTTAATAATGTTGTCTTGTTATATACACTCTGTGATTATAAGATTAATTGTATGTATTAAACATACCAGGTGGAAATCATGTTTGTGTTTGTTCATGTTGGCTGTGCTTCTTTATTATAGATATATTTTGGGCATATGTGTGTGACATCAATTTTGGCACTGGTGTTTGCTGTACAATTACAGCAATATATAAAATTATTTTATTTAGAAGACTGTTAATGGCATGTGTGTGTGTGTGTGTGTGTGTGTGTGTGTGTGTGTGTGTGTGTGTGTGTGTGTGTGTGTGTGTGTGTGTGTAGACTTCTGGTAATCCCAGAGCAATCATACAGTGGCTGATTGAAAATAGCGTGATGGAGAAAAAGAAATCAAGCTGGACACAATGTCTTTCAAAAGTGACAATGTTGTCTACAAGTTTGCAAGTGTATGAGTCAGACAGATACAAACAAAGATAGAAACACTCAAAAATCTATTATGAATTGTTGCATTATATTAGGACCACCTAGAGACCGGCACAATTATCCAATCACTCAAACTCAATTCTACTAAACTAAAGTATAGTTACTCCAGTCACTAAATTTTCAACAGAAGATCAGTTGTAAAAAAAAAAGAAAAAAAAAAAAAGCAGAAGCAGAGAGGAAACAAATAGCAAATGAAGAAGAGCAGCCTTAATTTGCCATATGTATATTACTGCACTGTAAAATTCTTTGCTTTGCATATTCCCATGATTTTTTAGGAACTGGGGTCAGAACACAGGAACAGCCATGTTGCAGCACCCTTGCCGCACAGATGTTAAGGGCCTTGTTAAGGGCCCAAGAGTGGCAGCTTAGCTCAACAGTCTGTTAGCCATTGTATGAGCTACTCCAGTCAAAGGCAGCTTCGACATGGGACAATCCACAACAGGCAGAAGCATAGTTGCAGCTGTATGATAGAGTCTGAAGCTGACACCAGATATGCCCGGATCAAAAAGGGGTGTCTTGCCAGTGTTTAAATCTGTGAGAGATTTACTTAGATGATGTTCCACTGAGATGGCAAATTCAAACTAGCTGTTGATTCTGTACCAGGCAAGACCATAAAGATGGCTGACACTTAGTCCTCTAGGTATCTCTTGAACCTGGAAGTGAACAAAGCCACACATTCGTGACAGGACAGAGTTAAATCAAAGACTTCATTGACAGCATGTCTGCAACACCACTAAGGCCTAAACCATTTAAGTGACCACTGTAAAAGACAGTAATCTGCAAATGGTCCTGCGTTATGGACATCCAGTCAGGTGGGGTCAGCATACATAGATGATGTAACAGATTTATCAAGGAGTTTTATCCAAATTTGAAATTAACTGTCAAAGCGAAAATAATTCATTACCAGAGGCAACTGCATGCACATTCTTGATGCTTTGACATGTTACATGAATGACACCAGGGCCTGACCAATTGTTCTTTTATCCAATTGAGTGTGTGCAAACTTTGGGACATGAGACATGACACATGCAGACAAAAGAGTCACTAATCTAACACTAACCCCCAAAATGTTTTAACACATTTATTTGCTCCAGCTGCAAAACTATGCAATGAGATTCTGATGTGGGTATGCAGTTTATTTACCACAAGTTTCAATTTCATTCTAAACTCTATGAGCCTCATAGCTTTTATAGAAACTAAAGAAGCATAATTTGTACACTAATCATGTCTTGGTTGGCTGACCAAATTTAAATGGAAAATTTATGCAAATTAGTTTTTTTTTCCAAAAGTAGTCTTTTAATGTAATCAATTTCTCTGAGCATGTCAGTATTACAGGAAAAATAGATTCAAATTAATGAGGTTGGAAATTCATTTATGATTATTGTGGTCATGTAAACAAACAAAATAATCCATTAATCTTCCAGGTAGATGAGCAGCCATGTCCCTCAATATCCACAGCGTGTTTATCGGAAGATCTAGTCCACTCTTTGTCAAATCATGCCACAGTGAGAGGAGCTAATGAAGCATGGCAAAATTCTGATGAGCAAAATTCCCATCCTACCCTAATGGGCCCTGAAGAAAAGATTTCTAATTAGGGTCTCAAACAGGTGCCTCTCATTACTGTGGGATGAAAAAAAGAGCAAGAGAAAAGGACTGGCGAAATGTTGGAAAATAGAAGCAACTTTCAAAAGTTTAGTTCGCAATCAAATCAAATAAGATTTGTATTTGAGTATTTTTATTGATGCTACATATTCTTTAAAAAACATTTTTATATATTTGAATTCAGCACGGCATTCGAAAGACTAGGAAAATACACTGCTAGAATAAAAAAATAAATAGTTTGATTTAATATATTAAAACAATACGTTTAAGTGCTTGGATATATTTATGTGACAAGAGGTACAACTTCTAAAGTGTATAACTCCGAGCACTGTGTATGTGTCAGGACAACACAAATGTTTCAAATGGCACCTTTACACACCTTTTCCTAATTAGTAATTAGTAAAATTATTTGCTTGTAAAAACTAGCCACAGTATCCAGAGATGCCAAACTCTTTAATATACCTAAAAACTATTAATATCAGCATTAACATCAATTTATCATTAATAACTATAAATAAACAAATAAAAAAATGTGGGGAAAAAAAAATTAAATCCAACATTTTATCCATTATGGTTCTCATGTTTCCTGGAATGGTTCTTTTATTTATTTATTTATTTATTTATTTATTTATTTATTTATTTACTTTTAAATAATTAAAAAGCACAGTTTAAATGACACAGCAACAGCATTACATATAAGCACATTATACTTAGTGTATGTATACTTGCACTATTTTCTAATCCATAGAGACGGTTACATTCTCTGAAAAAGGCTGTGGTGGCAAGCTTAAGAGTTTCTGGGTTTAATAATAACTACAAGTCTAAAAATAAATAAATAAAATGACAAGATAAATGCAAGAATGTCTTTTCTTACACAGTAACTAAGATGAGAATGACAAATTATCACATAGCCTATTTCTCTTGTTCGTCAGACCATGGGGTACCTTAGTTTTTTTGATCAATGATCATTATTTCTAAATGATAGATGTCACAAATGCACACAGATGCTTTGCCCCAGGTCTACATTTTCTTATACTACTGACCATTTATTTAAAAAATCTCCAATATATCTTATATTCACCTCAATAATGGTCAATACTTGTGAATTGAAACAGAACCCTAAAAGCTCTTCCCATGTTGTCACGTGAGTGTAAACAGATGGACTGTAGATAGACTGAAGAGAGAATAGGAATTTAGTTTTCATAATTCAAATAAAGGTGTATCTTATCTGATCTGATCTTATCTTATCTTATCTTATTAATGTAATAGTAACCAGGTGTTCATTTATATTATTATAATATTTGATAATTTTCCAAGACTGAGATACACATCTAATATACATACACATGTAATATTAGAGGTAAAGTCAAGCTTATCACATGACTCTTCAGGACTGTGAGCCAATAAAACACCAAACTCCAGGATATTTAGCTTTAGCTATAGGAATAATTATAATTATTTTAAAGCAACATACTAAAATGGTCAAAAATGCAATTGTCTAAATGTTTATAAAAATAAATCATTACATTGAGGAATATGGTTTATTTTATTGCTACCTTTTGTAGCTGGTTTATGTTGAATAATATTTTGTGGTCATTGAGGGCTGTTATTAGTAACACATGGTTTGTTTGCACATCTGGCACTTCTGTTGGGCATTATTAAGGTTTCTATTCCTTTTCATGCCTGAAATCAGGCTAGCAGACACTGAGATAATTTATGTTGCTCTTCATTTCAGTTGATTAATTTAGACAATGCTTTATGTATAACTTTCTTTTCGGCTTCTCCCGTTAGGGGTCGCCACAGCGGATCCTCCGCACGTTTGATTTGGCACATGTTTTACGCTGGATGCCCTTCCTAACGCAACCCTCCCCAATTTATCCGGGCTTGGGACCGGCACTAAGAGTGGCTGGGGATGGTTCCCTGACCGGGAATCGAACCCGGGTCGCAGCGGTGGGAGCGCTGCGTCTTAACCACTAGACCACCAGGGGACCTCGTGGACAATGCTTTATGTATAAAAGAACATATTTAATCACTGGCCATATTCAGCTGTAACCAACCATTTAAGCCCATTAAGCTAGAGAATGTTAACTCAGCCAGGCATTGCACTTCCAATTTAAGCTAAACAGTCACAAACTGAGTATTCATTTTAATGTTTGACTAATGATGTTCCATTTTATAATTTTTTTTAACCTGATATAAAATGCAAAGCTATCCAATGACTATTTCACTTACAATCTATTTTGATAGGGATACTGTAAAGGGCTTAGGTAATTTAAGCTGGCAATTCCTAAAATGCTTTTGTCATAAATGGGCAATTACAGTAAATATAGTCACTATATGCATAAATATTACAATAAAAATTTGTTTTATGAAAGGCATTAAATGAAAATCAGTTGGTGTAGCTGAGAAAAACTTTCTATTGCGTAAGCAGTTGGAAAATGAAAGAAGCAATTGCTAATTGTCATAAATAGCACAGATATAATTCCAAAAACAACAAAGTTTTGCTCATCTTGAAACATCTTGAAACAAAATAAATCTTGTTCTGCCTTAATAAATAATGTTTGCTTTTTTAAAATGTTGCATTTATATTAATTATATACTGTACTGTATTTGTGTCAGCCCTCAGCTTTCTCCCAAATTCTGGAATATCTGGTCACATGAAAATTAACAGCAATTCTGTAGTTCAAATCTTCATTTCAAACTTACAGTGTTTTTGTGTTTGCTAAGCACAAGTAAAACACAGATATTTGACCTTGCACATAGAGCAAAGGTCAAATATCTGAAAAAAAAAAGGAAAAATTTATATATATATATATATATATATATATATATATATATATATATATATATATATATATAGTTTTCCAGAGATTTGACCTTGCTCTGACCTTGACCAAATCCATAATTGTATGACTTTTTTATTATTTTCCCCAATTTTGTTAATTAACTGGTTTTAATAATAATTCCATATACACTATATGGGCGAAAGTTTTTGCCAGCCACCTGTGGTTCCTACGGTGGCCGAGAAGTGCAAAACATACTAACAAATCCGAAAACAAAACAACAAATGCAAAAACAAATGAACAAATTCAAAAACTAATTAACAAATCCGAAAACAAATTAACAAATCTGAAAACACATTGACAAGTCAGACAAATCGGAAAAGGTAGGTATAGTTTGTGAATGGAAACTTACCGATAATTGGAACGAGACACCTGTCATTTAAGATATTTATTTATTTATTTATTTATTTATTTATTTATTTATTTATTTATTTATTTATTTATTTATTAAGCAAATAACCATATACAAACAACATGGCAATAACAAGTACAATTTACATTACAATACACAGAACAGGTGCATGAATATACAAATATATATATATATACACACAAATATATACACACAAATATATACATATATATATATATATATATATATATATATATATATATATATATATATATATATATATATATATATATATATATATATACACACATATATATACAAATATATATATATATATATATATATATATATATATATATATATATATATATATATATATATATATATATATATATATATATATAGGGGAAAGAGGGAAAAATAGATAAATAAATACAATTTATAATAATAATAATAATAATAATAATAATAATAATAATAATAATAATAATAATAATAATAATAATAATAATAATAATAATAATAATAAAATTCAAGTAAAAAAAGTAGAAAAATTAAAAATAAACAGGGCTTTGGTTTATTCTGTAAATCATATTTTTCTATAAAGGACAAAAGATTTATTGCATTTTTCTTTTTAATCACTTTTAGGGCTTTTGTGAAAGTAATTCACTATAAAATGCAAAAAAAAATTTCAAGTATTTGGATTTTGTATCTAAAATTTTCCCATCAGAAGTATATTAATAACAAGAAAGTCGTCTTTGTTATTGTTCATTACAAGTCCAAAGATAATGTAATACAGTCTGTGGCAGGAGAAAATTGGAATGTATGTGTAAAAGTGTACAAACTAATCTTTGTCATGATATACTGCAGCTTCTCCAACATCACTGCATATGAATGTCCTTCCTCAAAGTAGCTTTAAATTAATTCCAGTTTCTCCTTGCTTGCCAATGTTTATTTCTGTTATCTTTTATATTTAAATGTGCACTAATCGAAACAATTAAACAAAGTTTAAAGTAAACGGAGAACTTTACACATGTACAAGAAACAAAGTTACGGTAAAACCCTATTGTACTAGCAATTAATAGCAATTGAAGTTTCCATTCACAAACTATACCTACCTTTTCCGGTTTGTCTGGCTTGTCGTTGTGTTTTTTGGATTTGTTAATGTGTTTCGTGCAACGATTCAGACAAACCGGAAAAGGTAGGTAGTTTGTGAATGGAAACTTACAGATCATTGGACGAGACACCTGTCACTCACCTGTATATCTTGACTGACAGGTGTCTTGTAAAAATAATTTGTTAATGTGTTTTTGAATTTGTTAATTTGTTTTCGGATTTGTTAATTTGTTTTTGAATTTGTTAATTTGTTTTCGGATTTGTTATTTTGTTTTTGGATTTGTTAGTGTTTTCTAATTTGTTAATTTGTTTTCAGATTTGTTAATGTGTTTTTGGATTTGTTGTTGTGTTTTTGGATTTGTTGTTTTGTTTTAGAATTTGTTAATTTGTTTTCGGATTTGTTGTTGTGTTTTTGGATTTGTTGTTTTGTTTTTGGATTTGTTGTTTTGTTTTTGGATTTGGTAATTTGTTTTTGGATTTGGTAATTTGTTTTTGGATTTGTTGTTTTGTTTTTGGATTTGTTAATTTGTTTTTGGATTTGTTAATTTGTTTTCGGATTTGTTAATTTGTTTTCGGATTTGTTAATGTGTTTTGCACTTCTCGGCCACCGTACAATAAGTTCGATTTTATCGATTAACTTTATTAAGTTAAAAAATGTTTTCCCTAACATAAAACATAATTAGTTTAAAAACACAATTACCAAGAAAAGGCAAGAAAACCATCAGTTTAATGAATTGGAAAGGTGATGTTCTGGCGTACCAGGCTGAGTTATAATCAGATGTCCCTGTTCATTTTCATCTCTCCTGGTTGAATCTGAGCATGAAATATTAAAGTCCTTCTCTCTCTCAGCCAACCTTCGGTCATTAATCAGATTTCTGTCCTTTGCTAAGCCTCATGCTACACAGATGCTTTTAACCTGTATTAGCTGAACATAGCTACTCAGGATGTAAATTTTGCTTCTAATAAACCATGATAAAGCAGAAAACGAGATCGAAAAAAAAAAAGTTTTTCACTAAAAAAAAACTGGCCTGACTCGACCATGTTTGTAGAAGAAATAGCAATGATTCTTAAGGACAGACCTCTCTACATTGCATCTTAATTTTTTTTTTACTTCCAATGTAATTGCTTTTCACTGGCCAAATGTTTCATTTCTAGTACTTCACTTGCAGCACAAATTATGCAAAAATGGGCTGTGGAACATTCTTAGTTGCCCAAAAATGGATGGACAGTCTTTTTAATTAATCCCAACACCACACTGAAACGGATGCTCACACAAAAATTGCACTTAAGGAAATTAAACTAACCATTCAAAAAAGTACATTAACATTCTAATAAGTGCTGGTATCAGGACTGTAAGGGTGATGCTCCAAATTCAGCTGCTCCCCTTCAGGTCGTAATAGAAAAGAGTTAGCAATAATAATAATTTTACTATGTCCATGATTAAACCAATCAGACCGTCAGTGGGGGGGGAAAGACTGTAAGGAACCTGCACGATTCAAAAAGAAAATTCTGCTGCCTGTCTCAATAGTACAGTCTAATTAAGTGCTGATTATCACCTGCATCATTTTCAGATTTAATTCTAATTTTCCAATAATAGAGTTAAGGTACAGTTCGGAAAAGAAAATTAAACTTTACACAGGTATGAAGATGATTTTGTGGGAGTAGCTTCCATTAGTTGTTAGATATTAAGCCAGCTCTTGTGTGTAGTTTAGGGTTGAAATATAGACAACACTCAGTTATTAACTGATTGAATACGTTTGGATTAGTGGAAATTAGTGAAAATGTGTGTCCTTCAGCTTGTGTTTGACCTAATTTGAAATGGTGGCCAATGCCTTCTTATACTTAATTTCCTTGGGTTTAAAATATTTTCTTTATAATGTGGGCTAGAGTTCAAAAGATGTAATTTAGATTTTTTTTTTTTTTTTTTACTCTAGACTACAATAATTTGCTTATTGAATAAAACATAATATTTTACAGTAAAGATACTCAATAAAAATAAAATATTTGCAGAAAATTGTTTACATTTAGGGGTATAGCAAATTACAAAATTTCAAATCCCCTTTACATATGTTTAAGATGAAAAAAAAAAAAAACCATAGCATTTAATAACTGTATATGAATTTTTGTTCATTTTTACAATGAGTAACATTGATTCTGGGTTTGACGTCTCTAAAATGTATGGGTTTTTCAATCTATGTTTTAGCCCTAGTTTAAGTAAACCGGGATTGTGGTATCTGCTGTAAATAAATGTTGTATTACGTCTTGAAATCCTCAAATGAACCTAAAACCTATGTCTATTTACATTCCAATCAGTCCTTATTTTTCATTTTGATTTGCCACTTCTCTCTATAAATAGCAGATATTTGAAAAGTCAAAAGCCATTAACACGTCTAATCTTTTATAATCAGGAGTTGAGAAAATCCTTCATTGTAGATAGATTGATATCTAAGTCCATCAATAGCTTGTTTCTGCCCTCCTAAATTCAATTGCTCATCATGAACATCCCATTATCTTCCACAAAACTCTTATCCCTTCAGATTGATTTTTTTGTTTCCTGGATCCTATTATGCCTAATGTTCACTGAATTTCTTACGAATACTCCTTTAGTGTTTTTGTTTACAGTGTCAAAAATGTATTTTTAATTTGTAATTTTTATCTCGGTGGCATGCAAATGCTTGTCAACTTTTTAGAATGATACAAACACGACTTATTGAAAAAATTACCAACATTATCAGAGCCATGTGTCTGTTCCAAAATCAGGTGAATTCAATGTTCCAGTGGGCTTTTAAATTAACATTGAATCTTATAAATTACTCTGTCAAACTGTTTTAAATAGTGCCTCCAGTGAGCATTTTTATGGCAAAACATTACCACACCCATTATAGCAGTATGTAATGAATTTATATATATACACTACATTGAATGTCCAGTATTTAATATTACAAAATGTGAAGAGGCATTGTATATCATGAATCAAATTTTACCTCATCAAATATCACCGTTTCTGTAGAAGAGCAAGTGGTTCAGGGAAAGGAAAACTACCAGGACAGTGACCAGTTTTGACCAAATCAGGGATTAATAGGGGAATTGTCGCACACACATACATGTGCACACAAGCGTCTCACAGGTCTCTCTCATCAGCACCCTTCTCTCGCTTCTCTTATCTTTTCCCCTGCTCACATCAACAGAGAACACTCATTAGACAAATCTCCCATAGGTGTGTAATTCTTACTGTTTATCTCCCCCGACCTTGCCCTCCATTCACAAAACCCTCGCTGCCACAACGCCGCTGCCACATACACCCACAACCCGACTCAGATTGGGAAGCCGTCTGGCCCACAACAGACTCGGCCCCTGGTGTAAGAGGAAATCAGCCATGGCCATCCGCGCCCCTGGTCTTTGGACCACCTCGATTTTAAATAGCTGAAGTACCAGATACCACCAAGTGATCCGCGCATTGACATTGTTCATGCGATTGTGCCACTGGAGCGGGGCAGGGTCTGAACAGAGAGTGAATGCCTGTACCAACAGATAGAATCGGAGGGTGAGGACTGCCCACATTGTCGGCTTTCAACACCAACAATTTACCAATACCAACAATTTGCGGCTAATGTACTCCCCCTCCACCACCTGGGACAACACTGCCCCCAGCCCCCTGTCAGATGTGTCCGTCTGCAATACAAAGGGGAGAGAGAAGTCAGGAGCATGTAAAAGACGTGCACAGAGTGCAGCTTTTACCTGAGAAAAAGTCTGCTGGCATGACTCCGTCCACTGGACCGGATCTGACGCTCCTTTTTTAGTGAGATTGGTCAACTGGCTGGTGAAGTCCGAATACTTAAGAACAAACCTCCGATAATAGCCAGCCAGCCCTAGAAATCGACTCACCTCCTTTTTGGTTTTAGTTCTCAGACAGGCTGCAATCGCTGCAGTCTTATAAATTTGGGGACACACCTACCCAAGGCACAAGTGGAAACCTAAATACCGTACTTCCACCTGCCCATTTGCACACTTCTTTGGATTTGCTGGGAGTCTGCCTGCCTCAAGGTTCTCAGGACCGCTCTGAGGTGCTGTAAATGGCACTGCCAGTCATTGCTATAGATGATTATGTCATCAAAGTAGGCAGCAGTGTACGCGTTATAGGGCAGAGAACTTGGTCCATGAGAAGTTGAAACATCTCTGGGGACCCGAACAAGCCACACAGAAGTGTAACAAACTGTTGTAAACTGAACTGAGTGGAAAAAAGTAATTTTTGACTTTGGAGTCAAGGGGATCTGCCAATATCTCTTGGTTAAATCCAGTGTTGAATAAAAGCATGCTGTGCCTAATCAATCCAGCATTGCATCGAAGCGAGGCATTGGATACGTGTTGAATTTAGACACACTGCATTGACTTTCCGATAGTCTACACAGAACTGGACCGACCTGTCACTCTTGGGCATCAAGACCCGTTTGCTACAATCACTGTAAAACTTCCAATTTCCTCCATGTCAAGCATAGCCCTGGGCTTGTTCCAAACCACGTATTTTTTGTGTTAAGGTAGTCCGTATGGGTGACTACGCACCACTACAGTGAGGAAAATAAGTATTTGAACACCTTGCTATTTTGCAAGTTCTCCCACTTAGAAATCATGGAGGGGTCTGAAATTGTCATCGTAGGTGCATGTCCACTGTGAGAGACATAATCTAAAAGAAAATCCAGAAATCACAATGTATGATTTTTTTAACTATTTATTTGTATGATACAGCTGCAAATAAGTAATTGAACACCTGAGAAAGTCAATGTTAATATTTGGTACAGTAGCCTTTGTTTGCAATTACAGAGGTCAAACGTTTCCTGTAGTTTTTCACCAGGTTTGCACACACTGCAGGAGAGATTTTGGCCCACTCTTCCACACAGATCTTCTCTAGATCAGTCAGGTTTCTGGCCTGTCGCTGAGAAACACAGAGTTTGAGCTCCCTTCAAAGATTCTCTATTGGGTTTAGGTCTGGAGACTGGCTAGGCCATGCCAGAACCTTGATATGCTTCTTACAGAGCCACTCCTTGGTTATCCTGGCTGTGTGCGGGTCATTGTCATGTTGGAAGACCCAGCCTCGACCCATCTTCAATGCTCTAACTGAGGGAAGGAGGTTGTTCCCCAAAATCTCGCAATACATGGCCCCGGTCATCCTCTCCTTAATACAGTGCAGTCGCCCTGTCCCATGTGCAGACAAACACCCCCAAAGCATGATGCTACCACCCCCATGCTTCACAGTAGGGATGGTGTTCTTGGGATGGTACTCATCATTCTTCTTCCTCCAAACATGTTTTGTGGAATTATGACCCAAAAGTTCTATTTTGGTCTCATCTGATCACATGACTTTCTCCAATGACTCCTCTGGATCATCCAAATGGTCATTGGCAAACTTAAGACGTGCCCGGACATGTGCTGGTTTAGGCAGGGGAACCTTCCGTGCCATGCATGATTTCAAACCATGACGTCTTAGTGTATTACCAACAGTAATCTTGGAAACGGTGGTCTCAGCTCTTTTCAGGTCATTGACCAGCTCCTCCTGTGTAGTTCTGGGCTGATTTCTCACCTTCCTTAGGATCATTGAGACCCCACGAGGTGAGATCTTGCATGGAGCCCCAGTCCAAGGGAGACTGACAGTCATGTTTAGCTTCTTCCATTTTCTAATGATTGCTCCAACAGTGGACCTTTTTTCACCAAGCTGCTTGGCAATTTCCCTGTAGCACTTTCCAGCCTTGTGGAGGTGTACAATTTTGTCTTTAGTGTCTTTGGATAGCTCTTTGGTCTTGGCCATGTTAGTAGTTGGATTCTTACTGATTGTATGGGGTGGACAGGTGTCTTTATGCAGCTAACGACCTCAAACAGGTGCATCTAATTTAGGATAATAAATGTAGTGGAGGTGGACATTTTAAAGGAAAACTAACAGGTCTTTGAGGGTCAGAATTCTAGCTGATAGACAGGTGTTCAAATACTTATTTGCAGCTGTATCATAAAAATAAATAGTTTAAAAATCATATATTGTGATTTCTGGATTATTTTTTTTTTTTTAGATTATGTCTCTCACAGTGGACATGCACCTACGATGACAATTTCAGACCCCTCCATGATTTCTAAGTGGGAGAACTTGCAAAATAGCAGGGTGTTCAAATACTTATTTTCCTCACTGTATACCTGGAGGTGTCTCAATATGCTGCCTTCCCAACCAACATAGCGCACATCCTACAATACTTTTTTCAGATTCATCCGGAAGATTGAAGTGGAGAGGGTGAGCAGCTTTAAATATCTAGGCGTCTACATCAGTAATGACCTCACTTGGACACTCAACATCACAGAGCTGGTTAAGAGGGCTCAGCAGTGGCTGCATTTTCTAAAGAGCCTGAGGAAGTTTGGTATGTCTCCTAGGTTAACAACTAAACAGGCTGAATAACTGCATGGTAGACAGCAGGGCACCTGACCACTTTCTTTATTTCATAAAGCTTTGCCCCCTTTAGTCAAAAGGAAACACATTAAAGGTATTGTTTGATGGTTTGCAATTGAGCATTACATGTTTAAAAAAACATGAAAATTCCAACCTCTCAAGAAATATTGTGAAACATTTCCCCAGGTTATATATATATATATTTTTTTCTATATAACTGTATAACCAATATCACTAATCCACCAATCAACATGTGGGAAAAAACTGAACCAAGTCTGAACTAAGGAGTCTGGGATTGTCTGGGATTGTGAGCTGGTTTTGTCATGATCCCCACCCCCTTTAACTTGCAATATATATTGGTCCTCAGTTGCACCAGTGGGACAGAAAACAATATATTTAAATCATTATAAACCAGTTTTATTTACATTTATTTATTATTACTCAAACTTGTTATAAAATTAGTCAGGGCACTGTTGGGTTTCTGTGTGTAGAGAATTAAGACTGTATTAAGCTGCTTATGAGTACGCTAGCTGCTTTTGAGTACACCAGAAAGAACCTTCACCCGAATTCTGAACACCTCTGGGTCAAGGGTCACTTCTTGTTTGTAGCCTTCTTATACTATGCTAATGTCTTGCGAAGTTTTGCGTTTCTCTGTGCATACCAAGCCTTTTCATGAGCATTGCCTTTACTATCGTGTTGCGACTATTGCTTACCCTTTCCTGAATATGCTTTCAGTTCTGTGTTCTGTGGATTTGTTTACTTTGCTGACTGAGAATATTGTAAATCAAACTTGCTGTCTGTTTTTTGACTCTGCATCTTTTATTACGTTCTTAAACTGTTTAATAAACCGCATATGGATTCGACTCCACCTGGTCTCTGGAATATTTTACAGAATTCTTTGCCTCCGAAAGAATCAAGTGAACAGATGCTAGCGGCATGCCTAGCACAGCTAAAGGTACACCAGACTGCTAATACACACCTCCTACAAGCTTTGCAGGCTAAGCTGGCCGGCCGCAAGTTACTCCCTACCATGGCACTTCCTGAGAAGTTTGATGGCTCAGAGGATCATTGCAGAGCCTTCATCTGACAGTGCGAAGTCTATTTTGCTCACCAAGTGGATACCTATAGCAGACAGGCACACTTCTGCTAACGCTGTTAACTGAGAAGGCCTTAGAATGGGCTTATGCTGCCTGGGGCAGCAATGAACAAATCAGAGGCTTCTACATGTATTTGACCCACAAATCTGAGATGTGTTTGAGTATCGATAGATGTTTCAATATAACATCTGTGGCTGTCAGGGATCTGACTCGGCCACGGACTATGCAATGAAATTCCGGTCCCTGGTGACTCATAGTGGGTGGAACATCAAGGCCCTCCAAGCAGTTTTCTGAGAAGCATTAACTCCCATGCTTCTGGTGGAAATGGCCAGTAAGGACCAAGATATCCCACTGTCCCAGTATTCCTTAATAGTTATATGGCTGGACAACTTGATCTGCAACCAATGCCCTTCAGCCTGGCTCGGTGCTCTCCCAAGGTTGCAGCAATTACACCTTAGACTTGAACCATTTTAAACTGTGGTCGAGCCAATCATTGTACTTCCACAAGCTTGGAGAAACCCGGTTGAAGCCGGTAAAAGTGTATTTAACAACCTGTCCTCACAGTGTTCTCGCTACCAGTTCATGGACCAATGAAGCTAAGAGCATGTTTGAGGCATTTAAACGTTAAAAGTTTCACTACCGCAAATCCCAGCGCAACATCCAGATCCCAGCGCACCCTTTGTAGTAGAGGTGGATGCCAACAGCTGTGGAATTGTGGGTGTACTCTCGCAATGCTAGGGTAAACCAGACAAACTTTACCCATGTGAGTTCTTCTCATGTAAACTAACGAAAGCTGAAAGTAACTACAATTTTGGGAATCCTGAGCTGCTCTCAATCGAAGAGGCACTTAAAGAATAGAGACACCGGGTGGAGAGAGTCATACCTCTGCTCCAGGTTATTACTGATCACCGTAACCTTGATTCAACGGTTGAATCCTCACCAAGCCAGGTGGGCCCTGTACTTCACAAAGTTTAACTTCACTGTGACCTTCCGCCCAGGTAAGAACAATGGCCAGGCGGATGGCCTTTCACGTTGTCACAACTCCATCAAACAAAATGACTACACAAGAGCCCATTCTATTCCTAAGGTTGTTACTGCCCCTATCTGTTGGGACATAATGGAGGAGATCCAGCAGGCCCAAGCTAGCAAACCTACCCCAAAGAACTGCCCTCCTGACAAACAGTATGTCCCAGAATCAGGACTGGACCCCCCACCTCCTTTTGAGATTGATGGTGCCCCAGCTTATATAATACAATCCATTTTACGGTCAGGTAGATGGGGGTTCGACTCCAATACCTTGTGGACTGGGATGGGGACTGACTGGAGGAGCAGTGTTAAGTAAACCGGGAGTATATTTTGGACCCACACTGGTCGAAGATTTCTGTGTTCTGTGAATTTGTTTACTTCGTGGACTGATTGTATTTTCTATCAAACTTCCTGCCTGTTCTTTGACTCTGCATCTTGGATAACGTTCTTGAACTGTTTAATAAAACTCACATGGATTCTACTCATCCTGATCCCAGGCATATAATATAAACATAAACATAAAATAATTAGAAAGGGGTGTAAGCCATCTTCTGGGTAAAAGATTCACACAACTTCACAATAAAGTAAACAAGAAACACTTGATGATGAACCTCAACTTCCTTGAATGTCTACAATTAAACACTACTGTGGAGTGTGTCATCTGTATAAAAATTTTAATAAATTTAATGCTAAACATTATTTTGTCTTTGGTGAAGCTTGTCTTAAAGTAATGTAATGTTTTACTGTCAACAATTGAGAAAACAATAGTGGTACTATTTGCATAACACAAGAGTGTGTTTTATTTAAAGAAAAAAGTAACAGACTGATCACTGATCATACAATTTTATGTTTCAGAATTACTCACAGATCACATACAGTATCACAAACACTAACTGTTTCTACGGTGCCTGAAGGCTTATGATTAAACATAGTGGGCGACCTGTTTTCCAGCAAAATAATAGTAACAAATATTTTTATGAGCTAGAAAAAAACATGTCAGTCACATGGTGACAGACTTCACTTGAACCCTTTTAGAAATATTAGTAAGCTATAATAATAAATGTGAGATTTAAAAACGTGTAATATATTATAGAATTTAATTAGTGACATTCATTCTGACAGCCCTAAAATGATAGAAGTGTTATATAACTACATTAATACACAAATCACGGGAGCTTTATTAGTGTTAAGCACTTATTGAGGATGCATGTCATCAGTCTGCATTTATAGATAGCAAGGGACTTGTCCTATAGAGCCAAAGTGCAGGATTTGATTACTGGCATTAGTTGAAGGGCTAGAGCAATTATTGTCATTGTCAGCAAGCCTCAGGTTTATAAATCTAATACATGAATGTGAACACAGCAGTCAAGTTACATATGTAACATTTTAAAAGCCATTACGTACTGTCAAGGAAAAGTTTTGTTAAAAAGTCAAGTTCAGTATTTTTTAATTAAAAGGGTCTTTTTGACATTTTGACCAGAGGCCTCGGATAAAACATTCTTGCACCTCTAAAATGAAGCACGTGATTTGCCTTTTTTTAGGGCTGCAAAAATGTTTTAGTTGCCCAAGGCCTCTGTCCAAAATGTCAAAATGACCCTTTTAATTAGAAAAATACTGAACTTGACTTTCTAACAAAACCTTTTGTTTTGCCAGTGCAAATGTAAAGCCCCAACCCATGTATTTCCATCAACTCCAAGCTGTCCTTTTTAAAAACTCATATTCTGTTCAGTCCACTATGCTGCAAAAATCTAAACAAAATAAAAATGTATTTTATATAGTATAGTAAAGTGTTAATATAGTTAGTAGACACCTGGCCACGGGATCAGTATGTACTTTTTAAACAACCCATTTCAGATTTAAGTCCTCGTTTCCTGTTATAATAATTTAATAACCACTCTTCTGGGAAGATGTTAAGCTAGATTTTGAAGTGTTGTTATAGAAATTTGTGTTCGTTCAGCCTCAAAGGTGTTAGTAAGGTCAGGTACTAATGAAACGGTTAGAATGCCTGGTGTGCAGTCTGCACACCAATTCATCACAAAGGTGTTCAATAATTTTGAGGTCAGAGCTTTATAGCAGGCCATTCAATATATTTTACCCCAACCCATGCATATGCTATATGCCTTTGGTTATAATGCATAGTAGATAACACTGTATCCAGTAGTTATATGCTTAGCACATTATTTCAGGTATTTATTTTCAGGTTATTGTTCACTGAATTTATTTTAAAGGCAAATGGACTGGCTTTAATCACAAATGTGCAAATTTTTTTCTTTAAATAAAGTATTGGCATATGTTCCCTGGTGGTTATGATGCTATAGAGCTTTTTCTCTTACTGCCACATCCTAATTGTTGACTCTTAGGCAGGAAACCAACCCAGACATTAGGGAATTGCACAAGCCAGTGCACTCTCAGTGCGGTTCCCAAGCCTGGATAAAATGAAAGGGCTGTGTCAAGAAAGGCATCTGATGTAGAAACCTGTGCAAATTATAAAATATATGGACAAATGTTCTGCTGTGGCAACGCTAACTGAAGCAGGTGAATGAAACTTTAAGTAACAAAGTTACTTAACTTTGCATAAAAGAGTGGGGATAATCAAAGCAGATTGGATGCAGCAAGGAATACCAATGAAAGCTGAAAAACACTAGTTTTGCAATGAGTTATAGGTAAAGGGAGGTAAGATTTTACTGCACTCCAAATGTCTGTTCATGGTGAAAAGATAATAATAAATATTAATATTTGGTTACGAAACCACAAACTAGTTTTGTCTTATTATGGAATGTATTTACAACAGATCTAATATGACTTAAATGTTATCTATTGTCAGGCACAAGAACTCGCAGGAAACCAGAGGTTGAATGAATAAGAAACGTGTTTACTTAATTCACTCAATAACTGAAAACAGGCAGAAAACAGGCAGGGATGAACTAAAGCACAAAAGAAATACAGAAAACTAAAGAAACGTCCAAAACACATGAAGCGTGATATAAACACAACAGGTGAGAGAGTCCACAATGTTCGTAGGCCTAAGCTGTAGAACGGACGGTGAGACTGTGAACGACTGGGGTTTATATATGGTGGTGACTGATGTGACCCAGGTGATGATGATTAGTAATTAGGTGAGCTGCTAGGGTGGATATGAGGGTTAGGAGAAGGCGTGGTTGGTGGATCCCTGACATCTATCCATTTGTATTTGTGACATTAAAGGCAGAAAAGTCCATACATTCCATATGCTCTATTTGTTATGCATTTTACCCATTGCTATATTGTCTGTATGGTGTATTTATTATTTTTATGTCTTTAGAGTAGCTGCTTCTCATTTCACTGTACCTTTTTCAGTGCTACAAATGCAAATATGATGAACAAACCTTGAATGCAAAATCTTGAGTGTCTTATAATAGATGGTTCATGAGGTTTTAAGGTATCTACTAAATACATAAACTGTACATTGATTCAATCTTAAATAGTTGCATCAAAAAATGTGAGATTTTGCTCTGTGTTACTTCAATCGTTACGCTAAATCACATACACCCTCAGGGTATTTTTATGTATTATGTGTCTGAGTGACATACCTCAAATGAAACACTTATTATTGTTACATTTTTAGAATGAAGGTAATTTATTTTTTCTTACTATTTGACAAAAGGCCTTTTAAAGTCTGATGAAAAACCTATTCTCATAAGAAAATACAAAAAAAAATATTTATGATCTTTTATTCATAAAAAGGAGTAATATATAATATATTCCTATTTTTAGGAATAATATATCTCAGGGAGTAAAACCATGTGTTGTGTTTTTTTACAAGTCTTGTGGTGGTAGGATGAATAATGCTGACAGATGAAGCACAATATAATTTAGATTTGGTCACAGTATTGGCATTATTGGTATTAGGATGTACCATTTGTGAAGCTTTTCATGGAAATTTCTATTATGGCATACATGGACATGAAACATTTCATACATTTTTGTTTAATGATTAGACGCTGCTGAAAATCGATGATGTTACAGAGCAGCTATAGTCTCTGAGTTGACATGGCTGAAAAACATGAATCTTCTGCTGCAGCACTTTTTTACATAATCAGTGTAGAGGCAGTTTACTGTCCTAAAACAATTACAGTATAGATAAAGCTACTTTAAAAATAATTTTTAGTGAGAAAACAAAGATCTAGGAGGTTGCTCAGTGCTAATTTTGGGTAGACATCCATTTTTAGCATAAGCTAAGATTGGTTCATTCATGAAATGCTCTGAATTAAGGCTGCTCGTCTGGATGACTTTTACTCAGCATGCATCTACTGTAGAAAATCCTTTATAAAGCTTATTTACCAACCTGGATTTGTAAGCGCAATAAACAACTTAACAAAATATTTTTGGCAGTTATACTCAGTGCTCTAGTTCTGCTAAAGTCTCACTGCTATAATATAATAAGCAGGAATTTACAGAGCAGAATTTACAGAGAAGGCACAGATATCCATTTATCACATGTGACCCTATAAGTGTCAGTTCTCTGTCTGAGAGAAATCTAAATGGATGGCATTTACCTTAGGGATAAAAAACAAAAAGGGTTCATCTGGAAGTCACGGCATGCACCAAGGACATGTGTTGCTCTGCTCCACAAAACTCTTTCATACAGTTTTAGATTCCAGGAGTACAATAATTCTCTGCTATTACCAGTATTACCAGACAAAAATGTCATAATAAAAATAATAATGCAGGTACATTGCTAAAAATCTGTTAAAAAAGAATAGTTGGGTGGTATGATATAATGCTTACACAGTATTAAATTATGTAGATTTCACCCATTAACATGCAGAGAGGCTAATAAATATTGATTAAAGGACAAGACTATTTGACCCACAATGGTTGTCTTTGTATTGACCTTTGAATGAGACAGAGTTTATCTAAAAAAATACTGCACAAAATGGAATTTTAAATAAAATGCAGTATTATATCTAAATATTTATTATTTGCATGCCTAACACAAAGACAGAGAAAAAGATGTACATGGAGAGATAGATAGATAGATAGATAGATAGATAGATAGATAGATAGATAGATAGATAGATAGATAGATAGATAGATAGAGAGAGAGAGAGAGAGAGAGAGAGAGAGAGAGAGAGAGAGAGAGAGAGAGAGAGAGAGATCACAATTATATCGTAATTACACCACTATGATACTGACTTTACATCTTTAAATGAGTTTTTAGGATTTTTTAAGATTCTGTAGATTGCACCATCTTTGCTCAAGAATGAACAACTTAGTTTTATTTAGCTGAAGTTTA
The DNA here is from genome assembly GCF_946808225.1 of Silurus aristotelis. Taxonomy (NCBI): domain Eukaryota; kingdom Metazoa; phylum Chordata; class Actinopteri; order Siluriformes; family Siluridae; genus Silurus; species Silurus aristotelis. Next base: position 21,312,797 of record NC_139583.1, read on the forward strand.
TGATTACCAATTATTTTCATGCTAGTAAAAGGTATATTTTAGAGGTTTAAAACATTTTAGAAAAACAATAGAACGTCAATAATATTTATCTTACTACAAGAGCAACCACTCTTTAATGTCAAAAACCTTTAGAACAAATTAATTTATATATATATATATATATATATATATATATATATATATATATATATATATATATATATATATATATATATATATATATATATATATATAAACATATATTGAGACTTTCTTCAACTTTTGCCATTGCTGTGAGTGTTATTTACCATAAGTATACACCGCTTTCACTAACTAGGCACTTAAACCAGAGATGAATTACACATAGCTAGAAGTTAATACTGATTATTATTCTGTTAATCAATGCTTAGCATCTATCTATTCATATAATCTACAGTATATACACAAAAGTACACCTGATCTTTCCAGCCATATATAATTTTAGCGAATTGTTCTCTAAACCTTCCTAAACAAAGCTGAATGGACACAAGTGTGTAGGATGTCTATGGATGTGGTAGCATAAAATTTTCTCTTCACTTGCCCCTGCCAGCTCCATTAAGATATGGTTTGCATTTTGGGTGGTCTGCTACAATGTTCTGACCTCAACCCTATTGAACACATTTGAAATGATCTGGAATGCTGACTGAACCCCAGGGCTCCTCACCCTTTTATTTGGAATTATTCCAAAAGCTATTGACATCATCTATCCCCATGCTAAGTTTGAACAAACATTGAATATATGAAATGCAAGAAAGTGAATAAGACTTGTGCTTATGTATCAGTATCATCTATCACATTAAGAACATTAATGATAAAAAAAATTATAATCATGTAAAAGGAACTCATCTGTGTTCCACTGAATTTCCTCCAATTTGAACAGAAAATCTTTAAATCCATAGCCATTCAAAACCTTTTGCTCATTACTCGAGCTTGAGATATTATTAGCAGATTTACTGATATTGAGGCTGCAGAATTGAAAACTACAAAGTCAGTCAAAGTCATTATTCATTTAAATTTTAATAAGTCTCCTGTATATCGTATATGATATGAAATTTGGATACATTGTTCAATTATGTAACAGAGGAATTCCTTTCCAACTGTTCTGCCCTGAAGCATTGAATGATTTAAGGCCATAACATGGTTTTCTTATATCCCCATATGATTCATTTCCTTCCACTGCCGCTAAACTGATCTTCTTTAGTAGGACTGACCAGCACATATACATAGTTATAACATAAAAAAAAAATGTTTTTTATTAAGTACAAATCAAAGAAAAAAGTTTTATTATAATTGAGTAAATAATTATGCAAAGCTATTGTGGTTTTTTTTTGTTATATATAATAGTGAATTATTTAATATCACTTATTTGTTTCATTTTTTGAGTAACCTTCTTTTTTTTTTTTGATGCATTGATGCTCAAACGATTCCATCTTGGCAATTTTCTTCACTCGATCAATCCAAAATTCACTCTACATGGCCATGGGGGAAAAAAGAAAGTCTAATTAAAAACAACACTGGGCTTCTACAGATGACAGGGAAAGATTCAATACCAACAAAAAGACAACTGCAATTTGGCCCATTTAATTGAATCTTGGCAATTTTACCTGCAGGACAGACATTCAGTAACACTGGTGCCAAAAGAACCTACAGTACTTTCTGTCTCTTTAATCAACCTCTCTATACCACGAGATTCCACTAGGGGGAAGTGTTGACATTATGCCACGACAATATGTCTAACAATTATGTACCGTAATTTCCGGACTATAAAGCGCACCATATGTAAACAGCACCCACTGAATTTGACAAAGATTTTTATTTTAAACATAAATAAAGCCTTACACAGGCTTTAACGAAAGAGCGGTACTTTGGGAATAGCCTGCAGCCGCATTATTTCCGGTATTACTGCATGTGTGCAAGACTGAGGATTATGTCCTTATTATTATTTTCTGATGCTCATTTCTAAGTTTCTTTGACTAACCCGTAACGCTGTTGCCAAAAAAAAAAAAAAAGCACGAGTTTTGGAAACATGTCTGTGCTTATATGATTTCTGTTGCAACTGGAGTTAGCCAGCTATCCCATGACCCAGACTCAACGCGTTACAATGGCTTGTATCTAAACAGTAGCCTACCAAGAAAGTCATTGTCACTGTCTTTGTCCTTCCTTTTACAACTATTTCTCTCGGGAGTTTATCTTTTGGCATCGTCGTGCGTAAAAAAAAAAACGTTTTTTCTCCCGATGCCGTGCAGCTCAGAACACAGGTGAGGTGCGTTTTTCATATTTTTTTTTTTCATTGGTCTAATGTTATGGGGTTCAGTTTTTTGGCTTGAAGTTTGTGAAAAAGGAAAAAACCCAGGAAAAAATAAATAAGCCGCTTCGTTGTTTAAGCCGCGAGGTTCAAAACGTGGGAAAAAAGTAGTGGCTTTTAGTCCGAAAAATACGGTAAGCTTGTGTGTAAAATCACATGCAAACTTGGTTACACTTATAACATCTGAGCAACATTGCATCATTTGTACATAAAGCTGTAAGAAATATCAGTAGTCAGTTAATTTATGTAATTAATGCATTACCTTAATGTAAGTTAAATCATTAATATAAAAAATGCAAAATGCATGGCTCTGCCAGTGCAAATAGTGCATTTAAAACATCCTGTAATTACAGGTTGCATTTGAAAGTCTGCAATTCCTTTAGAAAATAAATTACAGATGTGCAGGTACTTGTAAGCTGGTTTTGGTTATTCAAAATTAGGCCTTATTATCTCAAACGAAATAAAGTGCGACCAGATTATAATCTAATGCTAACAAAATGTAACCTAATATTACTGAAGTAGGCTGGTACGCAAACAGGTATGCAATAACATTTACAAAAATAAGTTATTATTGAGATCAACACAAAATTTCAAGGTTTGTCATTCACAGAGAGTGTTACTTCACATTGAGTCTGTGGAATAGTGTCTCATATAGTGTGTGTGTGTGTGTGTGTGTGTGTGTGTGTGTGTGTGTGTGTGTGTGTGTGTGTGTGTGTGTGTGTGTGTGTGTGTGATTGAAGCACATTGCATTGGTGTTTCTTTGGATCAAGTACTTGCTGGTATGTAGCAGTCACTGCTTCTTTTCTAATCTTCCATTTGTGGTTAAGGGTCTTCTATTTTATCAATTCCTGCAAGAGATGAAAGACAAAGCAAGAAACTCGTTGCTCAGGGCAATATTCCTTTAGCTACTGTGCATCCTTTAAATGTCCTGGATTGTATTTCTGGCATTTTGCTGGCGTTTCCAAACAGTTTTACTTCATTTTAAGCCGACAGTCAGAAGCCATGTCTTCACCTCTCTTTACCCACACATAATGCAATTATTTTTTTAAACTTCTAGTCAATGCAAATGTGGCCTATTCAGTTTGCACTTAAGCATCCTGAGACAACCACGCATGTGGAAAACCAAGAACCACACCTATTTGGGTCCATTTGTAGACAATAGGGTGAGACTTCCTGCTACACCACAAGGGTTCCAGTACATTCCAAAGTTGTTTAGAGGAGTTGAGGTCAGGGCTCTTAAGGGTTCTGATAAAAGATAATGTTATAGTAAATAAAGTTATTTTGGGAGGCAAAGTTAAAGATGTGTTGGCATTTATACAACTGATATATAATTAGATAATTTCTCGGACATCTGTAAAAGTGTCAAAGTCAAAAAAGTCCTGTTTAATGTGTCCATATTCTTTCTTAGATGTGAGGAAAAGTTTTTATTTTAGTCTTTATCTTTTAATCTTTTCCATCTCATCTTCTCCTCCTCATCTCATTTCCAGTGCTGATGTCCTGCAGCTCATTTGTTCCTTTGCCTCATTGATTTACCTTCACATGTACAATGTTATTGTGTGATTGAAACTCATGAGTTCCTTATTGCTGCAGCTGCATGTCACCAAGCTTTCTTCCATCAGTTCGGACTCATGTGATTTGTGTCTCTGTGTCCACTATTCTCTCTCTACTTTCAAATCAACATTTTCTCTTGAATTATAGCTTAAATTTTAAGCCTCATCTCAGAAATTAAATGACCTGGAGTCCACTGAGATAAATTTTAATTATCGGTGATAATGCAGAGTGTACTAAAAATGCACTCACACCAAGGCCATGCCATTTGTCCTCATTTTTGGTAGAGAAAACAGTAATGTAGGGTGCTGTGCTTATGGGAACTAAATACCAGTGCTAAAGCCTATGACACACTATTACAAAGCAGTAGAGAGGTTAATTTTTCTCAGATATCTAATAAATTATCACTGTTGTACAAAACGATTCCAAAAAAGTTAAGACACTGTGTAGAATGTAATTAAAAACAGAATGCAATGTTTTGCAAATCTCATAAACCCATATTTTTTATTTTATAAGGGAAAATATACTATTTAAAAAAATAAACCGCAACAGGTTTACAATTTTTGGAATTAATTGGGGTTGCACAAATTGTTTCTCTCTAAATGTCAGTAGACAGAAATGTGCAGTTTTTTTTATTTTTTTATTAATATTAACCTGCAATAACAATTTCTTTGCACCCATATCTGTAATCTGAACAGAAATCTGTCATCTTTTATTTGAGGTAAATCACACATGGCTTTATATTTACTTTGCACTTGATATAGGATACAACATAATGTAATTGAAAACCCTACCCAATGCCCTTATGAATAATGTAGAAATACATATATGATGATATAGTCTGCTTGTTTAGCTGCTTGTGTGTTTTTATTACATCCATGATCACCGGTTGCGCTCACATTTTATTAATAATAAAAACATTTTTACACTTTAAGTTTTAGACTGTAGACAACTATAAGCTAACAATTTGACAATAATTGAATGTCACGAAACATTGAAGTCCTGCCACAATACTGTAGTGTTTTGACTCTAAAAACCATGTTATATCTTGTGCTCATAAGTAAAAAAAACAAAAAAAAAACAGGAAAAATACATAAATGCCATGTGAATTTAAACATCAAATAAGATATACAATATCTGATGTTCCAGGTAATTCATAGGTTCCCCTACTTTCACAAATAGGGCAAAACACAAAGGTTATTTGTAAACAGCCCTGGTTTTTCTTCTGTTGTGAGCCGTGTTGTTCTCTTGAGAAGCACTGAATTGCCTCAAAAAGTACTGCCCACAGTTAAACCCTTAAAAACAAACTAGCCAGGCATTATAACATAGGAGGACCTTGCATACTGAAATGACCAAAGAATAAGAACCCTAGAGATGTAATCATTAATCATAAAAGAACCTTAATGAATAGGCTTTATTCAAACAAACAGTGAACCAAGAATTAGATATTTAAATATTAGAATGGTTAGACCCTTAAAGTTTGTGTCAGGTAATCACCCTGCCACGCCCCCCTCTGTAGCTGTCAGGGATTCACCTTGCCACGCCCCCGTCTGTAGCTGTCAGAGATCCACCCTGCCACGCCCCCCTCGATAGCAGTCACGCTGCTTCCCAAGATTACCGACAGCTGTGGCTCATGAAAGATCAGACTACATAAACTCACGTTCTTGAGTCACAGGCTGTCGGTCGTTATATTGTCAAGCTGGACAATCGCGTGGCTGCTCGGCCGCCGGCTGTATATCCGAATTCCACTTCCGACTTGGATTACTCATTGCCGAAGGCTTTATGGATTATGCTTGGGACATTCGGACTCATAGCGGACAACGCGTATCGAGCGGATGTCTTTGTTTGTTATTTTCAACGGCTTATGAGTGTTTTTGTGTTGTACGGTGTTCTGAAATAAAAGGACAATGATCGGACTATATCGGCTTCCGCGTCTGCAGCCTGACAGAACGACTGACCTAAACCGAACGCGGATTCGACACACCGCGTTTCCGACCGCGACGGATCGGCAGCTAAACCCGGCTTCGGATATTCTCCGGAAGCTCAGTGCCGCTCCTCGCGGATCAGGGCTGCTTCTGGGGAAGTTGGGAATTGAGGTGGTGGATCTCCACTACAGTCCCCTTGAGGAGGAAGGTGCTCCATTCCAAGGTTCTCAAGAGCACGCGGCTCCGTGCCGGATCTCCCATGAGCCTGCAGCTCAGCCCCAATGTTTTGATGAGAGGGCTGCTTCATCTCAGGGTCTCTACCAGCGTGCTGCTGTGTTCCGGGGTTCTCGTGGACGCACCACACCATCTCCGAGCGTCGGCGAGCACACCATGCCGCCGCGGAGTCTTCACGAGAGCGCCGCGCCGCCGCGGAGTCTTCACGCGAGCGCCGCGCCGCCGCGGAGTCTTCACGCGAGCGCCGCGCCGCCGCGGAGTCTTCACGCGAGCGCCGCGCCGCCGCGGAGTCTTCACGCGAGCGCCGCGCCGCCGCGGAGTCTTCACGCGAGCGCCGCGCCGCCGCGGAGTCTTCACCGCCGCGCCGCCGCGGAGTCTTCACCGCCGCCCAGGTCCCTCAGGAGAGCTCCGCCCAGCTCCAGGTCCCTCAAGAGAGCTCCGCCCAGCTCCAGGCCCCTCAAGAGAGCTCCGTCCAGCTCCAGGCCCCTCAAGAGAGCTCCGCCCAGCTCCAGGCCCCTCAAGAGAGCTCCTCCCAGCTCCAGGTCCCTCAAGAGAGCTCCGCCCAGCTCCTGGCTCCTCAAGAGGGCACGACTCTGCTCCAGGCTCCTCCCGAGAGCTCGTCTCCGCCTCCGAGCGACCTCACGAGCTTGTCTCCGCTTCAGTGTCCCGAAGAGAGCTCCACTGATGTCGTGGACCTCCAGGCAAGCTCTTCTCCGCTCGTGGATCTCCAGGCAGGCTTCACCCCATTTCCAGGCTGCCCAGTAGGCTCCGATGTGCTCCTAAGGGTCCCAAGGAGCGCTCCTACGCCCAGGGGTTTCCCTGTGCACTCACCCCGGCTCCAGGACTGCGAAAGGGAAGTCGAACCGCTGCCCCCGGGCTCCACAGAAGGCGACGTCTCGCCCCCGGGCTCCACAGAAGGCGACGTCTCGCCCCCGGGCTCCACAGAAGGCGACGTCTCGCCCCCGGGCTCCACAGAAGGCGACGTCTCGCCCCCGGGCTTCACAGAAGGCGACGTCTCGCCCCCGAGTCCTCTTCAGGGCGAAGGAATGCCCCCGAGTCCTCTTCAGGGCGAAGGATCGCATCCAAGCTCCACAGAGGGCGACGTCTCGCCCCCAGGTCCTCTTCAGGACGACGAATCGCCCCCAGGATCCCCGCATGGCGACGTCGGTCCTCCAGGTCCCTCTGATGGCGACGTCGGTCCTCCAGGTCCCTCAGAGGGTGGTACGACGTTCCTGGTCTCCGCCCGGGACGTCCTCCACTCCTCTGTCATTGTCATGGTTGGCGTCCAGTTCCGGTTCCCCGCCATGGAGGTCGCTCCGGCTCCAATCCCCGCCAGGGGCTTTACTCAGCCTCTCGTCAGCACCGAGGGCGTGGCTCCGTTCCGGATCCTCCTGCAAGGTGTTGTTCCATGCCGGCTCTCCACAGAGGATGCTCACCAGGCCTCCGTTGCTCCCAGGCGTCTAAGGAGGCCTTCCTCGGAGTGCCCTGGCCCGCCTGGCATAGGTGGGTTTTGGGGCGTCAGGTGTCGCCCCTGGAGGGGGGGGTACTGTCAGGGATTCACCCTGCCACGCCCCCCTCTGTAGCTGTCAGGGATTCACCCTGCCACGCCCCCGTCTGTAGCTGTCAGAGATCCACCCTGCCACGCCCCCCTCGATAGCAGTCACGCTGCTTCCCAAGATTACCGACAGCTGTGGCTCATGAAAGATCAGACTACATAAACTCACGTTCTTGAGTCACAGGCTGTCGGTCGTTATATTGTCAAGCTGGACAATCGCGTGGCTGCTCGGCCACCAGCTGTATATCCGAATTCCACTTCTGACTTGGATTACTCATTGCCGAAGGCTTTATGGATTATGCTTGGGACATTCGGACTCATAGCGGACAACGCGTATCGAGCGGATGTCTTTGTTTGTTATTTTCAACGGCTTATAAGTGTTTTTGTGTTGTACGGTGTTCTGAAATAAAAGGACAATGATCGGACTATATCGGCTTCCGCGTCTGCAGCCTGACAGTTTGAGAGATTTCCTGATTATGGGGTAAATAAGAGTGAGAACTGTAAATACTGGACCAAACCAAGAGTTAGTACCTTAATGGCTGAGACAAACTAAATAAAGAGCCTTAAGGACTATGATTAACCATGAATCAGAGACTTTAAAAGTAGGAAAAGTCCATATATCCAATATATGGACTTTTATATTTCAAACTGGAGACTAAGTAAAAAGTTACTGTTTTAAATACTAGACTGTCTGTCATTTACTGTCTTGTGCTGTATGTCACAGACTGTCTTTTCTATGTATGACCCCTTTATACAGTACATCAGATTTCTTAGACTGGTGGTAGTAAATTTAGTAATCCAGTTGTATTTAACTTTTAAATCTACATACACACAGTGCATAGCTGTGGCTTTTGATTTGAGTTAGTTAGGTATTTATTCTTTGGAATCATCATATTTGTTAAGTGACTATATGTATATATTTATGTATATTGTCTTTAAACTTTTAAACAACTGTTCCTGGGACAACTCACTGTATTTATAACTTTTACTTGGAGTTCTTTATTGTGGCTCTCCTTACAGCAGTACAACTGCTATCCACTGTCTTTTTCCATCCTCCCAACTATGGTACCTTGGTGTTTGTGAGGGATTTTTAAGCATCATTAAATGGCCTGCAGGTCCATACAGCATTGCTAATGGATCCCATTGCGGCAAGACAGGGAGCTGCAGGATGTAATTGTAATTCAAGGGGAGACTGGAATACTGCTCAATTAACTCTTCCTGATCAGACAAAAAAAGCTGACACCGCTTATAAAAAAAAAAGACATTTTCTTACTGATCATGAAAGTCCCATATTGAAAGCATGAATGCAATTTTGAGCTGTTATCATCTCTCATTTAGTTTTCATTAGGCCTGGTAGGATCGGCAGTGAAAAACCCCTTCAGGAGTAAACAATCAGAGTTCAGCTCAGTCCAGCACACTGCATCACTTAGACTAATTGGACACTTTGACAGATTCATTCGTCCTTCCCAGTGTGCCACTGTGTTTTTCAGGAATGTGTCAGCTTTTTTTCCACCTATCCACACCCACTTTTTCAGAGCATATAAAAACATTTGCATAAGGCATAATATTTTATCACCTTGTTTGGCTACATTTGCCCTTCATGACTGATTTTGTGTTTGTGAGTCCTTACTATGCTAATTACTTGCAGTAATAATAAACAGTGTCATGTCTCCAGTAGTCTCACTAAATATCATCCTAACAATAGTTATTATATTTTCGCATCGTGATTATATACACTTTGACGCCAATTGGACATTGGATGAAACTTGACATTTATAGGCTTGATGCATTGCGACACTGTGCCCATTAGCTTTTCTCTGAGTTAATATCTTTCTCTCTAATGACTGAGAAGTGTTTTAACTGACAGACTGAAAAACTGCCTTGACATTTGTCACATGGTGCAAATCCTTTAATTACAACTTGTAAATAACGCTGGAGCAGCTACAAAACTAAGCTTTAGAACAAAGAGACAAAATGGGCTTCCTTCTTTTGCATATTGAGACAAGTCTGGAAGACTGAGAGGCTTTGAATGCATTGAATTGTTCCTTATTGGTTTATGTTGGATTTAACTGCTTTGTACGTGTATGTACTCTATGTGATATGATATTTGCCAACTCAAATCTTTGTACAGATCATTCACATGCTTCAAACAGGTGTATGTGTGCAAAAAAGGAAGGAATATAAAGGAAGGCAGGGATGGCGCATTTAATTGCAAACTTTAGTGAACAAAATTAGTAACGATTTTGTAAAATTGGTTACATTAATATATGCTAACCTACATTACATGATAATAATAGCATTAACTAAAAGGATTGAGTTATGTGTCAGGTTAAAGAGGTCATACATTTAAAACACAAAGTTTCAAATAATGACTCATCTGTTCACAATTTTTATTAAATTGTTTTTAACTTACAAGCATTGGGCTGACAAACAATACATGTAAAACCTGGACATCTGGCCCAAATAAGTTCCTCCATGTTCAGACAGATGTGTGACCAATAATTCTTCTAAATGTCTCTTTTTCAATGGCTAAACTAACTCAAAATTAAACAGCTGATACCGAACATTAGGAATCGGAATATGACATACCAAGCTGTACTGTTCCTTGTGTATGGTGTGGTAGCATCCAGAGTATATTTTTGTACCTACCATATGCATCTTTAAAAAAACAAAATAAAATAAAATCTTTGAATTTGACTTTTACAGTGTGTTACCTTTATTTCTTGTTAGTGATTATGACATTGTTAAATGAAGGTGATTAAGGTGGTAAAGTTAATCTTGACATATTCTGAGCTATGAAGACTAACATGTCACGTCTTATGATCTTTGCTGGACTAAAACATCAAGTGTATTTGAGATGAATAAAGATGTGTCTGAAGAAAATGGAAATTGTAGACTATGTCCATAATCCTGACAGATTCCCCCTTCTTTAATGGGCAGTTCCTGATGCACAAAAATTCCTCAGCTAGACAGGACAGGAGGAGAAAACCTTCAGCAAGGCAGAGAGACTGAGCAACGTCCCCAGCAGGGCAGAGAGACTCCATCCCTTACTAGGCAGGAAATCAAGGATTAAGATGTCCTCAACTGGATAGGTAAACAGATTGACACCCACAGCCAGGCAGGAAAGCAAAGTAATGCCCTTAGCTGGGCAGAGAAGCAGAGTAATGTCCTCAGCCAGGCAGTGAAGCAGAAGGATCTCCTCTACAATGCAGGCAGGGTGGGAGATGGTCACCATAGGCTTAGCATATGGTTAAAATGTAGTGAAAAACCCCACAAATTACAAGGTAAGAGGAAACAGAAGAATTTCTACACATCTTTCAATGTCTAAGGATTTTCAGTTAAATTGAAAAATTATATATTTGGAAAAAGTCAGCAGGTCAGCATTTCTACAGGTTTCAGTTGGATAAAAATCTGTGTCAGCATGAGAGTGGCAGAAATTGTTGTACAATTTAGTTTTTGTGTCATATCAACACAAGGGGGGCTCAGATTAATGCAGTAATCAGATTGATACACACTTTAGAGATGCATGAGGATTGGAAAGCCCATACGGTAAAAAAAAAAAAACAATTTGGCCGAAATATATTTTAAATATATGTCAAATATATGTTGCATGCTGTCATGCTTAATAATATATATTTCCAACCTTACAGTAGAATATGGATGGAGATCAAAGTTTTGCTTGATTGAGGGAGGTGGTGGCTCAGTGGTTAAGGCATCGGCCTTTGCATTGGAAGGTTACAAGTTCAAATCCCACCACCACCAAGCTGTCACTGCTGGGCCCCTGAGCAAGTCCCTTAACCTTCCCCTGCTCAAATTAAAATGTAATGCAAATTTAATATATACTGTTTACACGTTTTGGGAGTGTGCATGTTTTGGACGTTTTTTCTTATATTAATTTGAATTAATACATTACATTTGTTATAATTCAAGAGGTCTCTGGAATGAAAACACAGCCTGAATACCTGGAGAGCTTAGCAGATCTATTTTAAGTGATTCATTGTTGCTCCTTGTGAGAAGGCATTTAGAGAACATGTATGTGCCCAACATATATGATCATTTCATAGAATATCTCTCATGCTTCATTTATTGCCAGCGTGTGTGCAGCTCTTACCCACAGAATTTAAATTAACTTTACACATGCAACTTCAGGAGCGTGTAGAAAACTCCTGCTGCAAATTTCTGTCTTTTATATACCATGCATTTCACAGTCATTCGCAAATTTCACGGTGTCAAGAAAGCTTCCGGAGCCATGTCATCCACCATCCTCATAAAAAGAGAGGGATTTTATATATTTCTTTTTTTATTAGATAGCAATGTGAATGCTAGCAGTGTGAGAGAGAGAGAGAGAGAGAGAGAGAGAGAGAGAGAGAGAGAGAGAGAGAGAGAGAGAGAGAGAGATTGAGAGAGCAAGAGAGTGCAAGAGCACATCAAATATTCTTCTTTTTAATGCTAGTTAATTAGGACCATGGGGAGCGGGAGAATAATTAAACTCAGTGAAAGAGTTTACTAATCCTTTGAGAGAACACTAATAGACCAGCATTCATGTCAAGCGCTCCGGATTGAATGGAATTAATCTGTTGACTCTAAAAGATTATCTAAAATGTTATCTAATTATAAAGCCTATATTATGTTCACTGTTGGTCCTGTAAGCCACCAGCAGACTACTAAATAATAAGATGACAAATACATGAAAACAGTAGTGAAACAATTTATAAGCTGTCATGTGAGACTTAAATACATGCTTTCATTTACAGTGAATGTGACACAGGTGCTCAATCATAAAACAATGATGTCTAGTGGCTCATAGGAAAGTTCTTGTGTTAATTAAAGCATAACCATGACAATGGATTTATAATAAATCTGACTAAAAATGAAAGCGGTTTCTAATTTAGAAGAATTCAGATATATTAATAATAATATTTAAAAACACCACAATTCAGAGATCCTACTTGGGATTTTTTTAAAAGGTCTGTTGAGCATTTTATTCATCAACTTGCGAACAAAAACAACATAGATGCTTACACCAATAACAGCATTTATTACCTTTACCTGAGGTATGTTGTCTCCTTTGTGCATGCTTTGCAGAAATTGACAGACACTGGTTGTATTACTTCCTTTGTGCTGGCTGAAATATGGCTGAATAAAATGATGACTTCTAGTCATATGAATAAAAAATGCAAAAGCACATTAAAAATTCAGCTACACTGTAATTATCTAAAAAATATTGAATGAATTGCATGCAACATAACATGCAGTATACTGTATAGTGTATGTATATATTATACTTTAGATCCATTGACTATGAGTTTTATCTCAATGGTTAAGGCTCAGGCTTACTTGATCGTAAGGTTTCAAGCCAAGCTGCCACTCTTGGGACCCTTAACCCCTTTGTGCTCTAGGGATGCTGTCACTTGGCTAACCAGGTTCCTATATATCTGGAATATTTAAAATAAAAAAAACATTTCTTTGGAAATCTAAAAAAATAAATAATTAGCATACATCCATACTTACTTGTATAGAGGAAGCAAATATATATGTAATTTATCACAGTTGGCTAACTAGCTTGTTGCTAACAAATGACAAACCATGCTCAAATAGGCTGTGAGTAATTAGTAGTAACAAATCCAAAGTGAACCCAGGCAGAAAAAAATTCACAAACCATTAGACCATCTTTACCACTTCGGACTGAACTAGAAGAAGGCATGGAGATGGATTAGTCCTCTCCAGCCTCTCCTGCTGAGCCAAGCTCCTGTTCCTAGAGGAAAGCACTCGCTTCAGTGGTTCCTTCTCTAGGCGGGTGCCTTTGTGGGATTTGACCGTCATTCTGGCGGTCTGATCTGAGCCCCCCCTATGAGCCTTTGGCCGAGGTGGCCCTTAGGTACCTGTCGGTAAAAAACACCTTTCTTTTGGCTATATCCTCCCTTAAAAGGTTCGGGGACCTACAGGTTCTGTCTGTGGTCCCGTCTCTATACCCCTGGCATAGCCAGTGCCTTGTTTTCCCTTATACTGGGTATGTGTCTAAAGTGCCTAAGGCTCCCTCACGACCGACTATTTTGCCCTCCTCCTTTCCTAGCTCCAGTCCAGGAAAAGCACTGGATACGTACCTCCACAGGACAAGTCCGTGGAGAAAGTCAGAGCAGCTGTTTGTCTGCTATGGCCCTAACAAAAGGTTTTCCTGCCAATCAGCAGACTCTCAGTAGATGGATAGTGGATGCCTCATGTTATGAGTCCTCTGGTCTTCCCACTCCTTTCGAAGTTAAGGCTCATTCAACCCGGAGTATGGCGGCCTCTACGGCCTGGGGGGTTTCCGTACAGGACATATGTAACTCTGCGGGCTGGTCCACCCCTTTGACCTTTGTCAGGTTCTACAACCTCGACGTCAGAGCCACTCCTGGCTCCTCTGTCCTGCACGCTGTTGGTGCCCAGACACACTAGGCAGGAACTGGTCAGTATGGCGTGATTGGACACTCGTTCCCAAAGCGTTTTGACACAGTTTGAGTTCCTAAAAGGAAACATCTCTAGGTTACGTATGTAACCCTAGTTCCCTGAGGGAACGAGACGCTGCATCAACAGGCCATACTCCCTGCATTCCTGCCGAGCTTACCTTCTCTTTTTCAGAAGCTATTGTCGCTACCATTGTTTAGCCATTTTACCCAAAGCTGATGGCCCATATCTGCATAACTTTATGCACTGCACTGCTCCCACTTGATTAGATGATTAGATGAGTAGGTGTACAGATGTTCGTCTTTATGTATCCCAACTGGTTTGCCTTCTCCCGTAGATAGTTAAAAACAGCACAGAGCTGGTATGTGTGACTCGTGGACACTGAGATCAGCAGTTACCAAAGTGCTAAGTGGAGAATGATAGCATTTCACAATTATGTGTGAATGAGGAGGACAAAGTGCTCTCTCAGGACTGGAGGCTTTTCCTTGAAGTCAAAACTGTCTAAAAACAACAGCATTATCCTGTTCTCTGAATTATACTAGTTTAACTTAATGTTTTTATCTGTTGTATTTAAACCTTTAGCAAATTTAATAAAGGATAAAGTGCAAAAGAAAATTAATAAACTAAAGCAAAACAAAATTGTCTAACCTATCTAATATAAAAGTATACAATTACCTAAAAAAAAAATAGATTTAATGATTAATAAGGTTTACACTGTAGCACCAACATTGTTGGCATGTATTTTTTTTTTTTTAAGGGCTTACAGTACAGACCACATGACCCTATACCACCTGATTATCACATGATCTCTGCAGAAATACAAATATTACTGGAAAGCCTCAGTGGTAAACAGCTATCAAAAGTCTTAACTTTATAAACCTTTATGGAAATAAAGTAATATTTCAATATTACTAATAAATCAGACCTTAGTTATTAGACTCAGAACATGAAAAGAATATAGTCCAACCAAGACTCTGCCTAGAGGAGGCTGCCCATCAAAATTCACTGACTGGACATAGTGGGCATTAGTCAGAGCAGCAATGAGATTCAAGACATTCATTGGAGATGAATACAAGGCTGTGTATTTGCTTACTTTAGAATATTCCCCAGAACAGTAGATGATTAGTACACATGCTATTTCACACTTCCTTTGAAGGAATCTTTAGAAATAAGAAGACAGGCGCCATTCATTAGGGATTAACTGAATGAATTGGCTTTCAAATATCCTTCAGTGTCATACATTTTTCCTCGTTTTCTTGTAAAAAGGCCCAAGTGCTCTCTGCAACCGGAATTACGAACACCGCTCTACATCAGATTCGGAAATTAATGTTAGAAGAAATATGGCTAAAGTGCTCCTTGACTTCGGAGAAATAAATGAGTTTGATTTATTTTGTACCCTGAGGAGATTCTTTTCTCCTCATTTCGAGGTCAGTTTATGAATATTTAATAGGAGAAATACAAGTTCGCACTTTAAATGAGATTCCACTTATAAGTGTCTTTGCATGTGTATTTGCATCACTGGGCTGACATTTATTAAACAGTCCCATTTATGTGTATAACCATGTGATGGGAAAAATAAATGTGAATCAAATAGAATGAAAAAGTACAACTTTAATGTCATCCATTAATATTACAACACATTATGAACATTTGGTTGCTTACCCATTAAGCCAAACCCATATTACATAGCCACCTGGTTAGCACAAGTCTAAAAATATATACTATTTCACAGTGGCGGGCCATGCATTTGGTACCTGGGCCTTCAGTGGGGACTTACCCGACCTAATCCACCTCTTAAAACCACCACTATCATGTTGCAATTATAGAAACCATCAATACTATAAAAAAAACACAATGTAACAAGGCATGGCATTACAGAGAGAGAGGCATTTTGCATATTAAGGGTGCATACCATTTTTGCTAAAGCAAAAAACCCAGTTAAGACAACTCCAAACCTCTACACTAACTCTGCAACTGTGCTACGTGCATCATCTGGAGCATATTGGAAACAATATTTGTCTAATAACATGACAAAAACATAAAATATTTAAATAAAATACATCTCATACTCACCAGAGATGCATACAGAAGTGGCAAACAAACCCTTTCCTTGGCTGAGACAAGCTAGCTAGCTTTGGGGTTGGCCGACCTCCCCTCACAATATCTAGCTTTTCTGAAAAAGTCAGCTTTGGAAATGGATTTTTAAGTACAGGCAGTTGTCGACTTATGACCTATGCAATTATGACCATTCAACTTTACGACCACAATCGCTAGCCGCAGCGTACGACAGTAAGAAACATGGTGTAGAGATGATACAAATGGCATAAAATGAACAAAGAAAATGATGATATATACAGTATAAAAATAATGAAAGAAAATTATGATTAAAAATACTACTTAGATTTTTCAAGTCAAGTCAAGTCAAGTTTATTTGTATAGCGCTTTTCACAACAGACATTGTCTCAAAGCAGCTTTACAGAAAACAACAGTGAAGGTAAATGGTGTGCGTTTGTCCCTGATGAGCAGCCGTGGCGACAGTGGCAAGGAAAAACTCCCTTAGATGATATGAGGAAGAAACCTTGAGAGGAACCAGACTCAAAGGGGAACCCATCCTCATATGGGTGACATCAAAAGTTTGGTCATAAATCTTTCAACAATACAGAACAATTTGTGATCATCATCATTGTGATGTTATTTTTATAACATCATTTCACAGTACTGTACATATAGCCTACTCTTCTAAAAATCTGATTGGTTAAAGAAGTAGACGCATTGCCTATAAAGTTTAAGGTACATTTGGCCAGCACTACTGATTCTTAAGACCCTTTGGAAGATTAGCAGCACATAGATTCTTTGTCCAATCAGATTTCAGCCTCTAACATTCACATACACATACTGGAAGCAGGGCAGCCAAGATAAACGCTATGAAATGAAGAGAATAGACTGTTGGGAATAAATTAATACAATTTCATGGGACAAAAATTTTAATGTAGGTTGTTAAATTAGGTCAGTGCTTCTGATAGTGTTTAGGCCAGCAGAGAAGACCCTGCTGGCCCTGATGGCCACCACTGCTATTTCATTTGATTCAAATTGAAAGAAAGTAGGCTATTACTCATAAACTACTTATATTGAAATCTTTACTATTAATTACACCAATAAAAAAAAAATAAAACCAAAATGAAATTCAGTAATGGAGCCCGCCATTAAAAAACTTTCTCTTTCATTTTTAATCAACAGCAGCCGTGGGGGTTTAAAAACATGCTTCTCCTTATAATGGTGTTTTCCGATCATGTTGGCAAACTAGCAAATTAGTGTATAAGTTTTGAAATTTTAGTTTAGTAAAGCATTATTTTTGACCACTGATGGCCAGTGAGTGGTGCAAAAAAAAAAAAAAAAACATTATACACTGCGAATACTGCAAACATCTGGCTATGATTTTTCCTGCATGAGTGTCTGTGCATAGATTGCATTAGCCATGGGTTTGTGATATGAATGCATATTCATTGAACACATATTTGAAAGCTCACACAGAAAACTCTCCATAAAACTAGATTCAATAAATCACCACACTGATTGAGAAGTAAAAATTCAGTGCTGGAGAATAGAGGACTCAAACACATCTAGAGCTATGTGATGGAGAGAACGACTGGCTGACAGCGGATTCGGAAATGCTTTGCACCTCTGTCACGACAGTGAAAATTTAGACATGCTAGCAACAATATAATAAAAAATAATTGCATTTTAATTCACAGATTTTGCTTTGTTTTATGCTGCAAAAAGTCTAAATATTAGCATTAGTTCCTCTTTACCTAAAATTTTTTATTTCCAATTAAATTCAGCTGTATATATATATATATATATATATATATATATATATATATATATATATATATATATATATATACAGTACAGAACAAAAGTTTGGACACACCTTCTCATTCAAAGAGTTTTCTTTATTTTCATGACTATGAAAATTGTAGAGTCACACTGAAGGCATCAAGGGCTATTTGACCAAGAAGGAGAGTAATGGGGTGCTGCGCCAGATGACCTGGCCTCCACAGTCACCGGACCTGAACCCAATCAAGATGGTTTAGGGGTGAGCTGGACCGCAGAGTGAAGGCAAAAGGGCCAACAAGTGCCAAGTATCTCTCGGGAAACTCCTTCAAGACTGTTGGAAGACCATTTCAGGTGACTACCTCTTGAAGCTCATCAAGAGAATGCCAAGAGTGTGCAAAGCAGTAATCAAAGCAAAAGGTGGCTACTTTAAAGAACCTAGAATATGACAGTTTTCAGTTGTTTCACACTTTTTTGTTATGTACAGTGAGGAAAATAAGTATTTGAACACCCTGCTATTTTGCAAGTTCTCCCACTTAGAAATCATGGAGGGGTCTGAAATTGTCATCGTAGGTGCATGTCCACTGTGAGAGACATAATCTAAAAAAAAAATCCAGAAATCACAATGTATGATTTTGTAACTACTTATTTGTATGATACAGCTGCAAATAAGTATTTGAACACCTGAGAAAGTCAATGTTACTATTTGGTACAGTAGCCTCTGTTTGCAATTAAGAGGTCAAACGTTTCCTGTAGTTTTTCACCAGGTTTGCACACACTGCGGGAGAGATTTTGGCCCACTCCTCCACACAGATCTTCTCTAGATCAGTCAGGTTTCTGGCCTGTTGCTGAGAAACACGGAGTTTGAGCTCCCTCCAAAGATTCTCTATTGGGTTTAGGTCTGGAGACTGGCTAGGCGATGCCAGAACCTTGATATGCTTCTTACAGAGCCACTCCTTGGTTATCCTGGCTGTGTGCTTCGGGTCATTGTCATGTTGGAAGACCCAGCCTTGACCCATCTTCAATGCTCTAACTGAGGGAAGGAGGTTGTTCCCCAAAATCTCGCAATACATGGCCCTGGTCATCCTCTCCTTAATACAGTGCAGTCGCCCTGTCCCATGTGCAGAAAAACACCCCCAAAGCATGATGCTACCACCCCCATGCTTTACAGTTGGGATGGTACTTATCATTCTTCTTCCTCCAAACACGTTTAGTGGAATTATGACCCAAAAGTTCTATTTTGGTCTCATCTGACCACATGACTTTCTCCCATGACTCCTCTGGATCATCCAAATGGTCATTGGCAAACTTAAGACGTGCCTGGACATGTGCTGGTTTAAGCAGGGGAACCTTCCGTGCCATGCATAATTTCAAACCATGACATCTTAGTGTATTACCAACAGTAACCTTGGAAACGGTGGTCCCAGCTCTTTTCAGGTCATTGACCTGCTCCTCCCGTGTAGTAGTTCTGGGCTGATTTCTCACCTTGCTTAGGATCATTGAGACCCCACGAGGTGAGATCTTGCATGGAGCCCCAGTCCGAGGGAGATTGACAGTCATGTTTAGCTTCTTCCATTTTCTAATGATTGCTCCAACAGTGGACCTTTTTTCACCAAGCTGCTTGCCAATTTCCCCATTGCCCTTTTCCTTGTGGAGGTGTACAATTTTGTCTCTAGTGTCTTTGGACAGCTCTTTGGTCTTGGCCATGTTAGTAGTTGGATTCTTACTGATTGTATGGGGTGGACAGGTGTCTTTATGCAGCTAACGACCTCAAACAGGTGCATCTAATTTAGGATAATAAATGTAGTGGAGGTGGACATTTTAAAGGCAGACTAACAGGTCTTTCAGGGTCAGAATTCTAGTTGATAGACAGGTGTTCAAATACTTATTTGCAGCTGTATCATACAAATAAATAGTTTAAAAATCATATATTGTGATTTCTGGATTTTGTTATTTAGATTATGTCTCTCACAGTGGACATGCACCTATAATGACAATTTCAGACCCCTCCATGATTTCTAAGTGGGAGGACTTGCAAAATAGCAGTGTGTTCAAATACTTATTTTCCTCTCTGTATATAATTCCATATATAATTCCACGTGTTAATTCATAGTTTTGATGCCTTCAGTGTGAATCTACAATTTTCATAGTCATGAAAATAAAGAAAACTCATTGAATGAGAAGGTGTGTCCAAACTTTTTGTCTGTACTGTATGTATATATATATATATATATATATATATATATATATATATATATATATATATATATATATATATATATATATAGTCAGGCTGCAGACGCGGAAGCCGATATAGTCCGATCATTGTCCTTTTATTTCAACAACCGTACAACACAAAAACACTCATAAGCCGTTGAAAACAACAAACAAAGACATCCGCTCGATACGCGTTGTCCGCTATGAGTTCGAATGTCCCAAGCATAATCCATAAAGCCTTCGGCAATGAGTAATCCAAGTCGGAAGTGGAATTCGCATATACAGCCGGCGGTCGAGCAGCCACGCGATTGTCCAGCTTGCCAATATAACGACCGACAGCCTGTGACTCAAGAACGTGAGTTTATGTAGTCTGATCTTTCATGAGCCACAGCTGTCGGTAATCTTGGGAAGCAGCGTGACTGCTATCGAGGGGGGCGTGGCAGGGTGGATCTCTGACAGCTACAGACCGGGGCATGGCAGGGTGAATCCCTGACAGCTACAGAGGGGGGCGTGGCAGGGTGAATCCCTGACATTATATATATATATGTTCTTACAATATATATCCTCTCCACCATCTTGATCAGGGATGCATCAGTGGATTTGGTGCAAGGTAGGAGAATTCATCTGGATGAGGCAACAGTCCATCACAGCACTCCATGCACCAACACATTCACACTCTGAATCACACCTTTGAGAACTCAGAATTAGGTTTGTGCCAATACAGCTGAATTAAATTGGAAATAAAATTTTGAGGTAAAGATGAACTGTTTTTTGATATAAGAGAATTTATAACCTTTTATTTTAATACCTTAAATCGCTGCCCGGAACTCATTTCCATCTGTTCTGTCCAGCAGGCATTGTAATGAATTAATCCTGCTACATATTAGTGATTGGCCTTAAGTAACTTCAATTTAGGACAAATGGACTGATTTCTGTGATACTACTGAATCATGAAATTAACAAATTTAATGTTGCATTTAAAACTGGTCTGAGTCCAACTCCCTTCATATTGGTTGTTGGACTTGCCTTCTCCTTTTCCCAAACATGTTGCAACAATTCTGTCTTTTTATCAATATTTATATATTTATCAAAAATTATTAATGCAGCTAAATAATGCTAAATCTAACCACGTTCTATCACGTTCAATTTCCAGAGACTTTTGAACTTTTTGGTGTTCCTAAATTGACTAATGCACGCTTTCTTCCAAACATTTTCCAAAGCAAACAGATTTCAAATGTTAATTCCACACATAGAAGCATCTCTAGATCTGTTTACTTGTCAGTGACATAACATTTGCATATCATGTTATATTAAAAAAAAACTTCTATATTTGAATTTTTATAAATCTGAAACTAAAAATATTGGTGATCAAAGCTTGTGTTATGTTGTTGCTGGAATTGGAATCCTGCTAAACCTCTCAGAACTCAGAGTAACCTACAATCATGGACACTAAGAACTACAATACCCATACAATATGACCTTCAAATTTACTTGATTACTGATTACTGTGGCAACATTCCAGCAATCACAGAAGGTTACTTAGCAATCATGTAGAAACATCTTAGCAACTATCCGAGAAACTCTAGAAATCATATAAAACACCCTATCACCTGGTTTCCTTGGCAACACCTTAACAATCACCTAAATTACAATAGCAGCCATTTAGGCACAACCTAGCATTAGCAGTACCTTACTGAGGCTTTACTCTAAATTGTCTTCCAAAAAACTCTTACATACATAAGTTTTATTAGTAAGGTTCTGATGTCGTCAATGCAAATACTACAATTCCCTGAATTCTAATTTCCTTCCAACAAACATGAAAAATAAATAAATAAATAAAAACAAATAAATAAAACAGAGGTGCCAAAAGGTTTTCTGGGCTGAGGGTTCTGGAAACATTGGAATACTGCAATACTGTACTAATGTCACGCGGCGAATGCGGAGACGGAGGCGGAAGTAGAAGCAGGCGTGTTTAATGAAAACAAAAAGGCAGAGCCAACACAAAACACCCGCAGCGCGGGATAATCCGGTAAACGGCAGTTCGTAAATACTAGATCCACGGAGCGTGAGGGAGGAAGCGGGGCGAGGAGGCATCGACGGGAAAGCGTCGGTAATCCGAGGCACGCTACTGTGTAGGGAACGCGGAGTCCGGGAAGGGACGGAGCGTAGCAGGAGAAGCATACGCGGAGAGAAGCACCACCGGGAACCTGCACAGAAGTACATACACACACGTACATGCACAATAACGGACCGCGTGAGGGTGTGACTGTGGGGTTTATATAGGTGGTGTGATGGGCCACGGAAATGAGCCTCAGCTGCTCCTCATGAAGCCCGATTGCGAGCAGCTCCGAGCGGGCGGGGCACGCACGCGAGCAGGAGCGCGATGCGTAAGGGAATCCCGGGATATGACAGCCTCCGAAGGGGGCGTGGCAGGGGGATTCCTGACAACTAAATTTAATATTGTGATATATTAAAAGCTGTTTGAAGACTATATAAAAACACAATGGCTATCTTGCTATCTATTCCCAAAAGATTAACCACACCGACTAACAAACACATGATGGCTTCTCAGGGATAACCCCAGTTGTCTCTCTGATTTTACACAGAAGCCTATGGTCCTTTACGAATTAAGTGCCATTAATTTCAAAACTTCAACACACTTGTGATGTTCATTTTGCAATGAAACCGGGTCTATAGCCTTATAAACTCATACTAATTTTCATATCCTGAGTGCAAGAAATGGCTTTAGTTGCCAACATAAACATAATGCTAATGTATTCTATAAAACAAAATACAATATGGTATATATGCAGTGCACTTTCTCCAGTTTACCTATTCTACAATTAACCCATTACAATTTCATGTGAAGATACAACAAATTGTTTGGGATCATTTAAACTTTTACTTACTTGAATTACTTCACTCATAAAAAAGTTTTTATTACATAAACACTTTGAAGAATCATGATATGTGTAGGAAGGAAATAACTTGGGAAACAGATGGATTTGACAAAGGCTCATTTATATATTTCAATATGGTTTTCAGTACTCTCAACACAAATAAAACCAATCTTATGAAAGGGCACTATCAATAGTTGCAACTTTTGCTTTTTTATGTTCAAGGTCGAAGCGCATGCTCTGTACATGTGTGCTGCAAGCTGCCACTCTCTGTGGCAGTTACTGAAAGCACAATGCACATAAGTAGACGATAATAAGACACATGCGAGAATAATCACGCATTACTTGCTTGCTGTCCGATCTCTGTTTACAGCTGACACTCAACCTTGCCCCCACTGCCACACACTGTTGAATAAGCATTTAAACATTCATGGCATGGTTGTAAACCTGTAAACCTCTGGGCAACACATGGTAGAGAGCCCACTAGGCTATGCTTTATAGGCAACAGCATGTGGGCCTTTTGCTGTTTCAGCATGTCTACTAGCAGTTAATGTACAGGAAATTACCCATTTTGGTAATTAAATCTGTTAGTTAGACCTGCATTTACATGCATCTTAATAAATATTTATAAATATTAGATTACAAATCCAATTGATCTTTGCAACCCAACTGAAATCAAGCAACTGTTTCTGTCCAGTTGAATGAGGTGATAAATGTCTAAATAAAAAAAAATCTAAATGGTAGGATTTGACCTAAAGTTAAATATGTTATGTATGTTAAACACTTAAAAAGCAGGTACAACAATGTGCTCCAATGTGGTACACTGAATAGAATAGTGTATAAGTTAATACATTATACTGCACATTTGTTTTGTAATTTTGTAACTCTTAATTTTGTTGAGTTAGCAAATTGCTTTGTTATAAAAGGTGGAAAACATATTGGAACATCATCCAAAATGGTAACAGCATCACATCATACTATTATTATTTCTTTATAACAGCATGCCATATCATGCGTTATTCCTAATTTCTGTAGAACCTTATCTATAAAAAAAAAAAATAATACTTGTAGCATTTATAGCATAAAACAGTCACAGAAAAGATTTAGCAATTATACACAGCAGCAAGTCCTGAATAAGTAGAACAATGATTACAGTACAAGGCAAGCAGTTGATCTTGATGTCAAATTTGTAAACAGTAGGTCTCTGCCTCAAACTAATTTAGTATTTTTGTCAATATTTTATGACTTAAATACCCTTAAATTACTTGTTATAATAATAATTGTAGAAAAGCAAGTAGTTCAGGGTAAGAAAGACTCCAAGGACAGCAACCAGTTCTGACCTAATCAGAGTATAATTGCAAACATCACTTGCACACACAAACCCACACACATACATGCGCACACATGTCTCTCGGGATCTCTCTCCTCAGCACCCTTATCTTACTCCTCTTATATTTCCCCCTGCTCACTGCAACGGAGAACACTCATTAGACAAATCTCCCACAGGTGTGTAATTCTTACCGCTTATTTTCAGGGGCCTCTCCCTTATTCATAAACCGGCGCTCGGCCACGTCCTCGCTGCCACATACCCCCACCGCCAGACTAAGGGGAGGGAGCCGTCCGGCTTGCAACCGACACCCCCCTCTGGTGTGAGAGGAAGTTGGCCACAGCCATCTGTGCCCCTGGTCTGTAGAACTGTGAAATAAAGGCCATGCCCTGATCAGTCAGGATCTTTTTCGGGATTCTGACTCAGGATACAGAAGCGAGGGCCACTGCTTCTGGATACCGTGTTGCATAGTCTACCAAAACTAACGCAAAATGATGCCAATGTGCAGTCTGCTCTAATGGTCGGACGAGGTCCATGGCAATTTTTTGGAAGGGGATCTCGACCAAGAGTAAGGGGCTCAAAGGAACTTTTAGGATGGCCAGCGAGTTCACCAGCTGATATTCACGACCTTCCACATACGCACACCGCCACAAATGGGCAACCACTAGGCAGTCGAAGGTTTTATTATACCCCAGGTGTCTGGCCATTGAGTTAAGAAGACCCGAATGCAACTGAAGTTCACTGTGGCTCTTTGGGACCAACAACTGGGTCGTTTCCTCACTGGTTCAAATGTCCTGCAACACTCAGTATAACTTATCTGTTATAACTACGAAGTACGGATAGAAAAGCTCGGTGCTTGGCTGGACTCGTTGACCATCGATTACGCTCACTTGGTCGAAGACGTGTTGGAGAGTTTAACCTCATGTCTGCTCCAGGGGGAAATCCCAGAGGAAAATTTCCCAGAGGGAGGGGTGGGTGGAGCCCTCCCCTCTCCTCGTGTCTGTTGGATATATATAGTATATTTGTAGATATCCCCATGCACACATTTCACCTTCACCCGGCATGCAGTATTCAAAGCCTTACATCGCACCCGGCTTTGGTGGATGTCTGTGTACCCCCTTGGATACTCATGGGTATATGTTACGTTCCAGCTTAATTAGGGGCAGCCTGTGGTGCCTCAAGGATCCGGACTATCACCCCCAACTCCATTACCGGAGTTGGCTCCCCGCAACGCTAACGGATTTGGCGTTATCCTTTAATAAAAGGGCAAACATGGTCTATCATATTTTTTGATGGCCCATCAAAAAATATGACAATACAACAAGCCAAAAAACAAACAAACAAACAACAAAAAAGAACAATAATTAAAAAAATGCATGTATTTACATACAGACTAAAACACCATTGGTTCCACACATTGGAGAAAATTCTGACAGAGCTTAGCTCATTTGTCATTTGTCAGTGTTGAAATTATACTGTTTAAGGACTTTAATAACCTACACATACATATGTGCATAAGATATGTAACACAGCAGAGCAAGTTGGCACACCAACACGGGCAAACATTTGACTTGCACTTCTCCATCATGGCACCTTAAGCAATAAACTAATTAAATCATTATATGCTACCTAAGCAAGTTTCTGCATGCTGCTTCTTCTGTAACGCTGCCACAAATGGGCAGTATACATAGGTGTATTGCATGCTCTATATAGTCACAGTTTGAACACATACTAAGTTTTCTAATCAACATATTTGCTTTGACATTGTCTGATGATATCCCGATAATCAGTCAGTCATCAGTTATATAATGTCCTATGTATTTAATCTCATCACATACTTTAAGACAATACCAGAGATGAATGTTTACTGTCATCCATACTTCTGATAATCATTATATTACTCTTCTTTACATTATATTTGTCAAAATCTAAACCATATTGAGAACAAACTCTCAATAGCTGTTGAAGTCCCACATTGTATTTACAAAAAAATCACCAAATACACCAAATGGTTGATAATGGTTTGATCAACCATACAACATGTTCCAAAACTATTTAACAGCTTTGAAACATCATCCATATAAATATATAAAAGAAATAGAGACAAAATACTTGTATCTAACTTCAAAAAGCCAGAATTCTCACTAAAAATCTAGGAATCCCTCTGTCCCTGACTCTGTTTGGATTAAATGCAGAATCGAACTAGTCCATCTGTTAGTTACATTCAATAACTTGTTCTTGGGATATTGGCAAACGTATAGACAGATTGAGGGAAACATGGACAGACTATCCTATGTTTCCTTTAAAGCTTGAATGTTTTAGAAGCTTTACGATGTGAGGCCCAGACAGTCACCATTCAGTTCAGTAAATCTGTCTAACTGCTGGAATCACAGTGATGTAAGTATCACATTAAACAAGTCTTGTGTGGAAATAATAGCTCTTAGGTGGGAGATGGGTCAACTTGGGTGTTTATTTTTTATTTCAAATTGTAAGTCAAGATCAGTGACTTAATTCTGATCTTATTGTAGCCTTATATTCCAGATATAATCTGTCCAGGCTTCATGACATTGATTCTACACTACATAGACAGACCCACTTACAAAAAATAAAATATATTCCACAAGAATTGTGGAAAATGTGCACACCATCCTAAAGTAAGTAAAAGTGTTGCTGTTGTAGTTTAAAAAAAAGTTACTCAAGTAAACACACTGCAAAAAACAAATGTTATGTCGACAAATTAACCAAAATGTAAAAAAATTTAAAATTGTATATTAACCAAGCTATGGAAACAACAACTTGATTATCAACACCACTAGCTGGCTAGCTATCTTAGCAAAATGCTGTTAGGGTTTCAGTAGATCATCAGTAGATAGGCACATCTTGCACTTTATTGATGCACCGATTGCTACCAAACATTGAAATAGCATCTTGAGTTTGATGTAGAGAGTTCATACCATGAAATTTCAAAAGATGTGGCTGGCCAGTGTAGGTAAGTTTGGTGGTTAATTTGTACATGTTTACCATGGTTGGATGGTGAGCATACATTGCAGATCATGCAGATTATCATGCAGATTATCATGCAGTTCAATTTAAAACATTTAAAAATTAGGATCCATGATAAATTCAAATAGGGATACTTATTCATGTCACCATAATCACACACAGGTTAGAATCATCAGACATTGCATGCCAGTTCAAACTAAAACAGTTAGTATTGCGAGAGAGATAACCTTCCACTGCCATCTCTGTCTCTGGCCAGTGGACCACGTCAAATTTGAAGGGCTGGCACCAGCAGTTAACTAACACATTGGCATTCTTTATGCAGTGCAGCATCTGGAACATTGTAAAGAGGTGTTCAATGATCAGTATTGCATGACTACACCAAGAGGAAACCTTTGAGGTTGGAACAGTCCCCTGCCTCCACATCTTAGAAAGAAAAATAGAGAAAGAAAAGTGAGTTCCCAAGGTGATCCTCCGCTAATTTAATGGCTTCATCAAGAGACAATGGTGGGTGGTACTGGACCCACTCATAACCTGTCATGATCATCTGCAAGCATACACACCAACAGGAGTATTTCAGTTGCTGTGTGATAATGAATTGGCTACTGTTCTCCAAGGCCTGGAAGCACCATCATTGTTCCTGCACCTGATCTATTTTATCAGCATCTTCCCTAAAGTCTGGCAGTTCCGTTGCACACATGGTAACAGTTGCTAGGTAGCGAGCCTTCTTTGACAACATATACCGTAGAGGAGCTGTAAGACCCACTATGCCTCTGGCCCACTTCATGCGGTTTGACCAGCCTTAAACAATCACTGATTATTATTATTATTATTATTTTTATTTTTTTTATGAATATTAGAAATAGCTTGGCTAGATGCATGTCGGGATATTGGGACTACTGTCAAGACTTACAGGACACTGTCACCATTTATTTTCTGTCCCTTTCTTTTATTTGTTTCCCCACCAGGTGCGGCAAGTGTGTTTCTTTGCCACTAGTTTTTTTCACTAATTGTCTCCACCTGTGTCATTTTCTGTGTCTATTTAAGTTACCACTTTTTTAAAGGTTATGGCTTGAGCCTTGACATAATGTGGTCGATCCTTTGTGTTTTGTTTCCCTGTATTTACAACCTGGTTTTGCATTGCCTTTTGATGTATTTTTATATATCTTATTTTGGACTCCTTGATTTTGCTTCTCTCTATTTTTCATGTTTATGTACATTATAATAAATAAAACTACATTACTTTTAAATGGATTAAGTTTGTTTTTGGGCCTAAACACCTCCCAATGGCACATTACTAGAAATCCTGTTTTTCAACTGTAACAGAAAAATAATGTCGACCATGAATCAACCAAATGAGCCAACCAAATACACTTAAATATCAGGAAACTGTAGCCCACCAGGAGTCTCTTAAATGCTTTAAGGCACTATTTGCAAAACAAGAGCTCATGGCAATGAACATCTAGTCTCCCCTACAAACATTGCTGCTCACTGTTCAAGTTTCAGCGCTTCCTGTTTTTCCAATTGCTTGTGCTTGTCCATCACCATTTACTGCTCTTTTTAAACAGAGCTTTTATTAAATTAAGCCACCCCCCTGGTTCGACTGAGGACGTCACTCTGCCTATTTGCTCTGCTGTCATCGTCGCTCCCCCCTCTGGCCTCAGTGCTGTCATTACTCCCATTTTTTGGTCTAGCCCCAATCATCACTCCCAATGAATCCAATGTGGTCTTGCTGTGCATACTAAGATGCTTTAAAAACTTATATTTGAAAACATACTGCAGTTTACCAAAACAGCTATTTGTGTCTGTATCAATTAGTGCGGTATGTCTGCATGTATACACTGGTTGGGTAGATAATATTAAAATTGTATATGATCTTCTATTATCTCTTTGAGACATGCAAAAATAATAACTGCACAGGTGGATGGTAAAGCCTTAAGGAGAGACTAAACTGTGACACACTGGACCAATCATTCTGTTCCAACAGAGAAAGAGGAACAGGTGTCGGCACATGGCAAGAACATAATGGCTAATTACAGTAAGCGAGTTCAGGCATTACTGCACCCTGTCGAAGCCATGCAACTCCATCTGTGAATATACCACTTCCATTATGTTGAAGGTTAGAAATGAGAATTATTAATGGGGTTAAACATTCTATATTTTACCTTAAATGTGGTGTTTGCTTTATGCGCTTTCAAAAATAACATTTCCTTGAGTAGATCATTAAAACATTAAGTGACTTTTTCTTTATTGCTTTATTTAACTTTAATTTCACCTTTGATTTATAATAAGAAATCTATCTATCTATCTATCTATCTATCTATCTATCTATCTATCTATCTATCTATCTATCTATCTATCTATCTATCTATCTATCTATCTATCTATCTATCTATCTATCTATCTGTCTGCTTTAATATGAATGCATATGCACCTGCAAATGTATGTTGTCCAATCATTTAATCATTTGGCAGCAGTACATTAAATGAAACTATGCTGATACATGCCAAGAACTTCAAATAAAGTTCACATCAAATATCAGAATAGGGAAAAATACTATCTTGTTGATCTCAACCAAAGCTTGGTTGTTAGTTCCAGGTGGGTTGGTTCAAATGTTCCAAAAGATATTGAAGTATTCCAGGAGCTGTTTCACACACAACAGTCTCAAGAGTTCACACAAGGATCTACAATCTGACACTCCTTATTTATAAGAGAGGTCAGAGTAGAATGTCCAGACTGGTTTGAGCTGATTGGAAGTCAGCAGTTTCTGTCCTCGAGAAGCCATGCTGTGCAAACATGGTAAGTAGAAAAGCAACTAAGAATGCACAGAATATCAAACCTTGAGTTAGCTCGGCTACAAAATAAAATCAGGTCTCACTGCTGTCAACTGAGAATAAGAATCTGATCCAATCCTGGGCTCAGAGTCCGTGAAAGTGGAGAGTTGAAGACCGGAAAAGAGTAGGTCATGTTTTTCTTTATCATCAGGTTTCATCTGTATAGGTTTGGGTAAACCTGTGCTTCAGATTACTGTTCTTGATTGACTTTCATATTTTTCCTGGCAGCTCACAGAGGCGATCTATGCACTTTGTTTGTACTTGTATCTGTCTCCAGTCCATTTACTGACAATGGATGTAACGGGTTGCTTTGCAAATTTTGTCTAAAGAAAAGTTGTTGCAAACATATTCAGACAACAATTAGCTTTGCCGTCTGCCTTTGCTTGCTCAGCCAATTTATATTAAAAAAATTCAGATCTGAGTGTCATATATTGAAGTGTTTTTATTTGCAAACGTAAAATTAACACATTCAATACATGAATACATGAAATTAGCAAAGCAAGAAGAGTCTTAAAAACAGGGGAAGAAAAATATAAAAACTTATAGGGATACTAATTAGAGGAAACAAAACAGGTCTAAATGATGGGGAGGTATGTGGCAAAGTTATCTTATTTGTGAGAGCTGTTGGGAACTGTAGTTCATGATGTCCATTTCATGGTTGAAATCAACATTGATATGACATCAGCGTACTCACTAAAATCTTACTGACAAGGTCATCCACTTTGAGTAAATTATTTAAGCAGAAAATACAATTATTGTTTACCCAGTCAACCAGACCATGTTGAAAAGCCCATGCAGTTTTGTTATAACCAAATCAACTAACAGCTCAACCTAGACTGTAAAATAAAGTTTTAGATTCTATAATGAGCACTGTGGAGTAGGGCTACAGCTCAGTCACATGCTGTACCTGTCCTCAATTGTCTCACAGTATAGTTCACACTCTTATACACATTAAGAGGTTCTGCAGTGAGGGACTGTGACCACCTTTCACTATTTTTTCACTTATTTTTGTGGTTTGAACGTCCACTTGTATCTGTTACTACTCAGCTGTAACACAACCGTTGCTGTTGTTGGTGTGGTTGTTGCAGAGAAAAAAAATCCACCTACAATTTCAATGTCTATAATATCAGAATGATACAGAGAAAAAAATACCAACAGAGAAAAAAAATCCACCTACAATTTCAATGTCTATAATATAAGAATGATATTATAGACATTGAAATTGTAGGTGGATTTTTTTTCTCTGTAGGTACATTAATGCTACAACATTTTAAGATGTAAGCCATGTGCTTAGTATTATCCTTGTATAGTCTGTTATTCAAATAAGCTTATAAATTGTATGTTTCGACGCTCTTGCAATTTGTCAAACTCCTGTCTATGTTCAATGAATAGATTATGCACTTGCTGTTATATTAGCTTGCCTGTGGATGGCAGTATGGATTTGAAGAGCATCTTCCCTTCCTCGTCATCACCAGGAGAGAAAATTTGGCTTTTATTGTACTGCCTGCTTGCACCGCTGAATAATTGATGAGCTTCTCACGGGCAACGCTTTGTAGTGTGTGTAGAGTTCTAGAGTCATCACTTTGATGGAAGATATCCTCTTTCTTTTGTTAAGGTGTGTATAGATGTGTGTGATCCTGGTCAGTGCTTTTACAATATACAGTCACACACACACACATGCAGACACACACACACACTCATACAGAGCAGCAGACACAGTTTAAACCTGATCGTATTTGATTAGGACTTAACCAGTCTTCTAAGCTGTGAATAAATCTACACTGACTGCCAAGTGCTTTTCCCCAAGCCTAAAGGACTACAGTCCAATTTGAATCAAATATTCAATGGAAGGCAAAGCAATAGCCTGGGGCTTAAGTTGCAAGGCATTGTGAACCCTTTGCTTCGTGGATTTCATAAAATTATGTGACACACTAGGTGTCTGTTAGATAGTTAAATTTATTGCCTTAGTAAGCATGCATTGAACATCTTTTTGGAGACAACACATAATAATTTTGTATTTTTTAATCTCTACATTATAATAACATTTTCCTTGCATTATGTACATCTTATATGCTGAAGGGGTTGACACATTTAGCGATTATGGGTGGGTTAGGTTCTGGGGGAAACTATTCATAATAACTATGCCTAGAAGTTTTTTTTTTTTTTTTTTTTAGTATTTTTTTAAAGAGTTTTGTTTTATGACTACAATCTCATGTATTTAGAGCATTCAATATTTGACTGTATCATGTTTTCTGTCTGGTTTATTTAACTACTGGGCAACTGGCAATCATAACATTGAGACATTGGGACATCACAAGTTATTTTAATGTTCTTAAATATTGGATTATTTTCAACCAGCCATTAAGTTTACACAAGCCAGTGCATTCTTAATGCCGGTCCCAAGCCCGGATAAATGGGGAGGGTTGTGTTAGGATGTGGATCACGAATTAGAAATTCATACCGGATCGGTCGAGGCCCGGGTTACCAACGACTGCCACAGGTATTATTAGCCAACAGGGTACCGGTGGAAATTGGGCTACTGTTGGCCAAAGAAGGAAAGGGAGAGGAAGAAGACGTGTACAGAGATGGCAGGAAAAGGAGAAGTGTAGGAGAGTGGAGGTTCAGGTTGGTACTCTAATGTTGGTATTATGACTGGCAAGGGGAGAGAGTTAGCTAATATGATGCAGAGGAGAAAGGTAGATATGTTGTGTGTTCAGGAGTCCAGGTGGAAAGGGAGTAAGGCCAGGAACATAGGAGGGGGCTTTAAACTGTTCTTTCATGGTGTGGATGGAAAGAGAAATGGTGTAGGTGTGATTCTAAAAGAAGAGTACAGTAAGAGTGTGGTGGAGGCAAAGAGAGTTTCTGATAGGGTGATGAATGTGAAGCTGGAAGTTGAAGGGGTGATGATAAATGTCATCAGTGCTTATGCTCCACAAGTGGGTTGTGAGATGGAGGAGAAGGAACAATTCTGGAGTGAGTTAGATGAAGTGGTAGATGGTGTACCTAGGAAAGAAAGATTTTTGATTGGGGCAGAGAGTGGTAGATTTTGCTAAAAGGATGAAAATGACAGTGGTGAATACTTATTTCAAAAAGAGGATCATAGGGTGACGTATAAGAGTGGAGGAAGGTGCACACAGGTGGACAATATTCTATGTAGTAGATGCAACCTGAAGGAGATTGGAGACTGTAAGGTGTTGGCAGGGGACAGTGTAGCTAAACATCATCGGATGGTGGTCTGTAGGATGGTTTTGGAGGTAAAGAAGAAGAGGAGGAGAGTGAGGATTGAAAGAAGAATTAGATAGTAGAAACTGAAGGAGGAAGACTGTAGGGTGAGATTCAGGGAAGAGGTCAGACAGGGGCTTAGTGGTGGTGAAGAGGTGCTGAATGATCGGGCAACTACTGCAGAAGTGATAAGGTAGACAGCTAGAAAGGTACTTGGTTTGACATCTGAAAGAAAAAAAAGAAAGAAAGAAAGACAAAGAGATGTGGTGGTGGAATAAGGAAGTGCAGGAAAGCATAAGGAGAAAGAGGTTGGCAAAACAGAATTGGGATCGACATAGTGATGAGAAAAGTAGGCAGGAGTACAAGGAGATGTGGCAGCAGGTGAAGAGGGATGTGGCAAAAGCCAAGTTAAAGTTAGTGTGAATATGGTAAAGCACCAGAAGGATAGAAATAGTAAGGAGGAAGTGAAAGCAGCAATTAAGAGGATGAAAAGTGGAAAGTCGGTTGGAGCAGATGACATACCGGTAGAAGCATGGAGATGTTTAGGAGAGATAGCACTGAAGTTTTTATCCAGGTTGTTCAACAAGATTTTGGAAGGTGAGAGGATGCCTGAGGAATGGAGAAGGAGTGTGCTGGTACCGATCTTTAAGAATAAAGGAGATGTGCAGACCTGCAGTAACTACAGGGGAATAAAGTTGATCAGTTACACCATGCAGTTATGGAAAAGAGTAGTGGAAGCCAGGCTGAGAGAAGAGGTGACCATCTGTAAGCAACAGTTTGGTTTCATGCCGAGGAAGAGCACCAAAGACGCATTATAGTATTAGTATAATAATATTATTATTTTTTGCTTTGAGAGTGTTGATAGAGAAGTTAAGAGAAGGTGTTGCATTTTGTGTTTGTGGATTTAGAGAAAGCGTACGACAGGGTGCTGAGAGAGGAGTTGTGGTATTGTATGAGGAAGACAAGTGTGTCAGAGAAGTATGTGAGGGTGGTGCAGGACATGTATGAGGACAGTGTGACAGCGGTGAAGTGTGCAGTAGGAATTACAGACTTTTTCAAGGCGGAGGTTGGACTGCTTTGACCCCTTTCTGTTTGCAGTGGTGACAGATGAGGTCAGACAGGAGTCTCCCTGGACTATGATGTTTGCAGATGATATTGTTTTTTGTGGTGAGAGTAGGGAGCAGGTTGAGAAGAGCCTGTAGAGGTGGAGGCATGCGCTGGAGAAAAGGGGAATGAAAGTCAGTAGGAGTAAGACAGAGTACATGAGTGTGAATGAGAGGGAGGGCAGTGGAGTGGTGCAGTTGCAGGGAGAAGAGGTGGAGAATGTGGAAGAGTTCAGGTACCTGGGGTCAACAGTGCAAAGTAATGAAGAGTGTGTTAGAGAAGTAAAGAAAAGAGTGCAGGCAGGGTGGAGTGGGTGGAGAAGAGTGAGAGCAGGGGTGATTTGTGATAGAAGGGGTTCCCCAAGAGTGAAAGGGTAAGTTTATAGGACTGTGGTGAGACCTGCAATGTTGTTTTGTTTAAAGACAATGGCACTGAGTAAAAGACAGGAGGCGGAGCTGAAGGTTTATTGTTGGGAGTGTCGACGATGGACAGGATTAGAAATGAGTTTATTAGAGGGACAGCGCATGTTGACATTTTGAAGACAAGGTGAGGGAGGCGAGTTCGAGATGGTTTGGATATGTGCAGAGGAGAGAGTTTAGTTGTAATAGAAAATAGATATGACAGTTACATGTGATTCTGACTTTGGACTAAAGCCCTTTTTTTTTTTGCACAAGTGTGGCTCAAACGAGAAGCAGTATTTAATAAATATATTGCTTACCTTATGTTTAATTGCATTGCTTTGAATGGTTCTGAGAACACATCAAATAAACAAAAATAATTGGAAGTATTTTTTTAAATACCATTCAAATTAAAACATATCATGCAAATCTTTCACAAACATGATCCTTTCATGGTTTCAGACAATCTGCAACATCCTTGAAGTACTCTGTTTCCCAGAACACAGCACAACCTTTAAATATGTCTGACAGAATTATTTTGCATGCACCTTATTACTAATGGTCCACACCTGTTCACTAATCATACACATACCTGTAAGCAATCACAACTCAAAGTAAATATTGAACACTTAGTCTTTATTGACACCTATACTTTGTAAAGTAATGCTCAGAGTATTGCACTGCTTACTTAAGCCTTTTTCCAGTTGTTTGCTGTTCTGGTTTTGTTCTTTGTTTACACCTGTTTTTTTATTGTTTGGTTTTGCCCTGTCTGTGTTTTGCAACTCAAATGAACCTGTGTTTCTGTGTTTCCAGATTATGATTTTAAATTTTAAAATCATCTGACTTGTTTGCTGCTCCCTTCATTTGACTCTCTTTTGACTTAACAGCTGTGACGTGCAAAATAATAATAAGTATAGTAATAAATAACAATAAATTAAGACACATACTGACAATGGCTTTAGCCAATGATTGTACCTACTTCAAAGCAGATAAGGAGAGAATGAGAAAATCTGAAAATGCTGAAAATCAAGCTTGGGCTCTAGGAACCACATCAGGTTGCATACAAACAACAGGGTGCTTATGCACAGCAGGAGGATGGTCTTAGCAGCTGCTATGCAGTGGAAGGTCAGTACAGAGAGCAATTGATGTTTTATGGTTGACTGACTTTCCTTATTTAGCTTTTATAGACAACCCTGATACCTCTTATATGCTACTATTATACTATTTTTCTATAATCCTATACGCTACAGTAATTAAATGTACTGAATAAAAAAAGTATATGAATATAAATATTAATTCTAATATCTTAACTTTAACTGTATTTTAAACATCGTTTACTCTTACACCATGATGTCAGCTCAAAAGAATGGTAGCACCCTTGTGAAGAAAGTTTAGATCTTTGAATATTTAACTTGACCTAGAAACACCACGATTGTGGTAAAGAGGGACTTTATCGACTGGGGATTTGCCCTTTTGCCACCTAGTCTTCTTCTACAAGTGCACCATTGAAAGCATACTGACAGGCAACATCGTCATGTGATACAGAAACATCATTGATCTGGACAAAAATCATAGGAAAAGTGTATTAAAGTAGGCTGAGCTTTCCACTGATGAACATTTATCTGACATACCGGACACCTACATCCAGCAATGCAGAAAGAAGACAAAGTGTTCTCACTCAGGCAAGTCCTACCACAAGTTGAGAGCCATCAAAAGGTGTCTCAAAAAGAGCTACATTCCATTAGAGATAACTGCTCTAAATCAGACTTTCTATCAGGGATAATTTCCTTTATATATGTGTTATAGACACACACATCTTTGTGTTATTTTTTTTCCCCCAACAACGCACACAGAACACAACAATATAGTCATGTACATAATATGCGCAATGCATACAGAGGTAGAATTCTCGAGAATTAAACATTATATAGGTCTTACCATGTGATAATAATAATAATAATAATAATAATAATAATAATAATAATAATAATAATAATAATAAATGTAGGTCTAAAAAAAGTCTAAACCCTAAAACCCAAAATACAGTTAAGCATTTTATCAAAATAAGTTTGAGGGAATGTAAATCATTCAACTATTCAGAATAACTGAGAAGAATCCATTGACTGAGCAGAATCCATTTCTTTGTATTTTCTTTGAATAAAATAAATGAAATTAGTAGCACATGAGAGTATTTAACAATTTCTTGTTGTTTTCATTTAAATAACCAATTAACACATTAATGCTCGCTTTTTTAATAGATTCTTTATTTTCTTCTATTGACTTGTCTCTCTTGTTTAACAGCTACCAGTCTGATAAATTGACACGAGTGTCATCTGAGAATTTCATACTGCTGCACATGCAACTTTATAGAGAAGCTGAAAAAAAAAACCTTACACATTCTGTAAATTAAATGCTTATGTGAAGCATGGCAATAAGGGAATTGCAATTATTCCCAAGATGAATTTGGTTGTTTCCATTGTGTCACTCTGTTTCATATTAAAAGGTGCCCCTTCCAGTCTAGAAATGCAGACTTTATTTTTTATTCCAATGCTTTAACAGATGAGGTAAAAAAAGAGGAGGATTTACATGACAAAGCAGTAGAAAAGCTGAAGCTAGTCTCTAAACTAATCATACAAATTACAGTAGCTAATGCATATTGCCTGGAGACCCATGTCTTCAAGCATTCTCAATAAATCTTTTCTACATGGAATTCTTCATTATGATGTCCTGGGTTTTAATTAACAGTCTCCTGGTAATTATGCAATTTGAAAGCAATTACGAATGGTGGATAATGAAAGTTAGGCCACCTAATTAGGTGTTATCAAAAATACAGTAAAACTACAACAATCTACAAAACCAAACCACCATTTTGGGCTAATTTGCAATGTGAATTAATAATTGACTTCCTTGAAGGATAAAAAATATATATATATTGAGTAATTGCCTAATATGATCATTAAAATACTGTCTACATTCAGTAAAATCACTATCATTCATTTTTTAAACAGTTTAATTATGCCCTTTTGCTCAGTAGAG
This sequence comes from Silurus aristotelis, assembly GCF_946808225.1. Taxonomy (NCBI): domain Eukaryota; kingdom Metazoa; phylum Chordata; class Actinopteri; order Siluriformes; family Siluridae; genus Silurus; species Silurus aristotelis. The sequence continues at coordinate 21,350,695 of NC_139583.1, forward strand.
TTCATCCCTCAAAGGCAAAGTTAACCTCCATCCATCTTGTTGAAGTAAGGATCTTGCTTCAGATTTGACCCTAAAGTGTGGCAACACTTCAAATTCATTGCTAACAAGCAGGTTCATGAACTCCTCTAAGTCTGGGAGTACAAATCCATAACCCAGCTAAAACATGGCCCATAAATCACATTTCATAATTATGGCTGTAAGAGGTTTAATTGCAGCTTAGAGACGCAAAAGTGGAGTCAGGTTGTCAGGATTAGAGGTTTCACCTATTAATTATAAAATAACATTCACTGTCGTATTATTCACAGGAAGTTGCTCATGGAAAGCATCCAGATGGAGAGGATTGTCTAGCTGTTGGCGATTGTCGAATGATTTGCTATCTGATTTTATCCTCTTAGCAATTAAATTTCATTTATTTTGTTTCGAACTACAATACATTGGACAAAAAATATGCTTTAAAATGGTTGTCCAGCTATACAGGAACAATTCTACTGAGACTTGGTAAAATTTCACATTGGCAGAATAACTTTATAACTTTGTGTGCTTGAAAATGTAAATAACATGGACATGTAGTGGCAATTATTGATTTGACAAAAAAAAAAAAAAAAAGATTTCATGTATAAACATATGCAAGTGTGTGTATATATATATATATATATATATATATATATATATATATATATATATATATATATATATATATATATATATATATATATATATATATATATACAGCGAGGAAAATAAGTATTTGAACACCCTGCTATTTTGCAAGTTCTCCCACTTAAACATCATGGAGGGGTCTGAAATTGTCATCGTAGGTGCATGTCCACTGTGAGAGACATAATCTAAAAAAAAAATCCAGAAATCACAATATATGATTTTTAAACTATTTTTTTGTATGATACAGCTGCAAATAAGTATTTAAACACCTGTCTATCAGCTAGAATTCTGACCCTTAAAGATCTGTTAGTCTGCCTTTAAAATGTCCACCTCCACTACATTTATTATCCTAAATTATATGCACCTGTTTGAGGTTGTTAGCTGCCTAAAGACACCTGTCCACCCCATACAATCAGTAAGAATCCAACTACTAACATGGCCAAGACCAAAGAGCTGTCCAAAGACACTAGAGACAAAATTGTACACCTCCACAAGGCTGGAAAGTGCTACGGGGAAATTGCCAAGCAGCTTGGTGAAAAAAGGTCCACTGTTGGAGCAATCATTAGAAAATGGAAGAAGCTAAACATGACTGTCAATCTCCCTCGGACTGGGGCTCCATGCAAGAGCTCACCTCGTGGGGTCTCAATGATCCTAAGCAAGGTGAGAAATCAGCCCAGAACTACACGGGAGGAGCTGGCCAATGACCTGAAAAGAGCTGGGACCACCGTTTCCAAGGTTACTGTTGGTAATACACTAAGACGTCATGGTTTAAAATCATGCATGGCACGCAAGGTTCCCCTGCTTAAACCAGCACATGTCCAGGCACGTCTTAAGTTTGCCAATGACCATTTGGATGATCCAGAGGAGTCATGGGAGAAAGTCATGTGGTCAGATGAGACCAAAATAGAACTTTTGGGTCATAATTCCACAAAACATGTTTGGAGGAAGAAGAATGATGAGTACCATCCCAAGAACACCATCCCTACTGTGAAGCATGGGGGTGGTAGCATCATGCTTTGGGGGTGTTTTTCTGCACATGGGACAGGGCGACTGCACTGTATTGAGGAGAGGATGACTGGGGCCATGTATTGCGAGATTTTCCTTCCCTCAGTTAGAGCATTGAAGATGGGTCGAGGCTGGGTCTTCCAACATGACAATGACCCGAAGCACACAGCCAGGATAACCAAGGAGTGGCTCTGTAAGAAGCATATCAAGGTTCTGGCGTGGCCTAGCCAGTCTCCAGACCTAAACCCAATAGAGAATCTTTGGAGGGAGCTCAAACTACGTGTTTCTCAGCGACAGGCCAGAAACCTGATCTAGAGAAGATCTGTGTGGAGGAGTGGGCCAAAATCCCTCCTGCAGTGTGTGCAAACCTGGTGAAAAACTACAGGAAACGTTTGACCTCTGTAATTGCAAACAAAGGCTACTGTACCAAATATTAATATTGACTTTCTCAGGTGTTCAAATACTTATTTGCAGCTGTATCATACAAAGAAATAGTTTAAAAATCATACATTGTGATTTCTGGATTTTTTTTTTTTTAGATTATGTCTCTCACAGTGGACACAGACCTACGATTACAAAATAGCAGGGTGTCCAAATAATTATTTTCCTCACTGTATACATATTATTTATATATATATATATATATATATATATATATATATATATATATATATATATATATATATATATATATATATATATATATGTGTGTGTGTGCGTGTGAACACCCATTTTAGGTCATTTCATAGGTTTTTGATCGGAATGAGGTTTGAACTCTGGCTGGGCCATTACACGACTTTGATAATGCTTTTTTTCTGAAGCTATGTCTATGTTGATTTAGATGTTTGCTTTTCAGGTTTTTGATAAAGGACAAAAGGTTTTGTGCCAAAATATCTTGGTATTTGTAGTTATTCATTTTTCCTTCTTTAAAAGTGCACCTGGCCCATCTGAAGAGAAGAGACCCCAAATCATAATGGTACCCCACCATGTTTTACTGTCAGTATGGTGTTCCCATTTAGAATCATGGCTAAAAATTGTTTAAACTTTGTTTTGTTTACCCACATCGTTGGAATGACTTGCATATTCTTTTTTCTAAGTACATCACACAGTAGTCACATGCAAGGAGTGACCAGGACCTGACAGAAGTTGGAGGGTTGTCCTGACCTTTGCTATGTCTGTTTTTCTCCACTTATTGATGATGGTTCATACGGTGTTCCATCGTACATCCAGCACCTTCGATATTCTTTTATATACCTATATACCTATACCTATTCTTTTATATACATCTCCTAATATATATATATATATATATATATATATATATATATATATATATATATATATATATATATATATATATATATAGCAACAGCTGACTTTTATCTGGTTTTAATCAGAATTACTCTTGATGATAGGCATATGCCATTTACCAAACTGTACAAGTTCCTTCTTCACTCTATTACTGTTGCAACTTCAGAATGTAAGCGGATCTTTCGTCTCCATACCACCATTTTCTCTACATCTGCTCTTTCGAATTAACCACCTACATGTCTTTCCTCACCCCATCCATAATTCTCCTCTTTGGCTTTACTAAGATCCTTCTGCCTGGCAGCTCCCTACTCAGTATTCTTTTGACAAAACATCCCATGTACCTCCTCTGTACATGCCAATCCATCTAAATTGCACCTTTCTAACTTTGTCTCCAAAACGTCCTACCTGTACAGTTCCTTTTATGAACTAATTTCTAATACTGCTAATTCTTGTCACTCCCAATGAAATTTACTTGATATTTAACTCTGACACCTCCAGCTTTGCTTTCTGTCGTTTTGACAATGCCACTGTCTCTTAACCAAACAACATTGCAGGTCTCACTGAAGTCCTATAAACTTTTCTTTTTATTCTTGCAGATACCCTTCTATCACAAATCACTCATCCCACTCTTCTTCACCAGCTCCACCCTGCCTGCACTCTTTTCTTTACTTCTCTAACAAACTCTCCATTACTTTGCATTGTTAACCCCAGGTACTTAAACTCCTCTCCCTTTACCACCTCTTCTCCCTGCAACTGCACTCCATTGACTTCCCTCTCATTCACACACCTGTACTTTGTCTATTTTCCTAGAGTCTTTCATTTCTCTTCACTCCAACATGTACCTCCACCTCTCTAGGCCTTTCTCAACCTGCTCCCCACTCTCGCCACAAATCACAATTTCATCTGCAAACATGGAGTCAATGAAGACTCCTGTCTGACCTCATCTATCAAGCTGTCCATCACCACTGCAAAAGGAAAGGGCTCAGAGCTGATCCTTGATGCAATTCAACCTCCACCTTAAACCAGTGTGTCGTTCCTACTGCACACCTTACTGCTGTCACACTGTCCTCCTACTGTACATGTCCTGCACCGCCCTCACATACTTCTCTGCCACAACAGACTTCCTCATACAATACCACAACTCCTCTCTGTGTATGGCACCCTGTTATACGCTTTCTCTAGATCCACGAACAGACAATGCAACAACTTCTGATCTTTTTTATACTTCTCTATAAACATTCTCAAAGCAAATATTGCACCCATAGTGCTCTTCCTCGGTATGAAACCACTCCTTTTCACTCAGCCAGGCTTCCACTACTTGTTTCCCATAAAGTCATGATGTGACTGATAAACTTGTGCCTCTCTCCTAAATTCTCCTGAGGTTACTGCAGGTCTACACATTTCCCTTATTCTTAAAAATCAGTACCAACACATTCCTTTTCCAGGCATCCTCTCACCTTCCAAAATCTTGTTAAACAATCTAGTAAAAAACTCCACTGCTATCTCTACTAAACATCTTCATGCTTCGATAGTATGTCATCTGGGCCAATCGACTGTCCCCTCTTTATCCTCTTTAAAACTGCTCACACTTCCTCCTTACTAATCCTATGCAGTTCCTGCTTCACCATCTCCACATCATCCAACCTTCTCTCTTGCTCATTTTTTTCTTTAATCAACTGCACTTCCTCATTCCACCACTACGTCTCTTATTCTTCCTTTTTCTTTCCAGATCTCACACCAAGTACAGTGCATCTAGAAAATATTCACAGGGCTCCACTTCTTCCACATTTTCAAATCAAATTAAATTGTATCTGTCACATACACATACATACAGAGTATGACATGCAGTGAAATGTCCTAATAGTGCAAAAAAGTTGTGCAGAAATGAGTGAAGATGGAGAGAGAGGTCCAGTACTAGATCCTGGTTTCCTGGTTTAAACTCCGAATGGCCTGCGGGAAGAAGTTCCTCCTCATTCTCTCTTTCTCTTCATTGTTGGAATGGCTTTTGTTATGTTACAGCCTTATTACAAAAAAGATTTTTTTTTTTCCCCCTTAAGTTTTACAAACAATACCCCATAATGACATCAAAGAGGCTTTTTTGAAATCTTTGCAAATTTATTACAAATATAAAAAAACAATCACATGTATTCACAGACTTTGTCATGACACTCAAAATTAAGCTCAGGTGCATCCTGTTTCCACTAATCATCTTTAAGATGTATCTACCACTTGTTTGGAGTCCACCTGTGGTAAATTCAGTTGATTGAACATGATTTGAAAAGGTACACACCTGTCTATATAAGGCCCCACAGTTAACAGTGCATGTCAGAGCACAAACCAAGCCATGAAGTCCAAGAAAATGTATGTGTCAAGGCACAGATCTTGGTAAGGGAACAGAAAATTTCACAGAAAAAGTCCCACACAGTGGCCCATTTATCCCTGAAAAGGCCCCTTTTTAGTTTAACTCAGAAATGTACATTATTTAGCAGTTTTTGGTTACCTAAACTTTATTTTCGCCTATGGCAGTTTACTACCTACCTTTGTTCCTGACATGGTCTACTTTATTTTATGCACATGAAGACCTTAATGAGTGGGATACAAACAAATTATAACAGAAAATGTAATGCACTACCATATATTACCATATACAAATAGACATTCTCCTTTTAATTTCTGTATTAATGTGTGAATGATGTGTTAGTTTCTAATTCTTCTTTCTTTCTGTTCTACTGGCTTCTGTTCTTTCTGGATGGCTTACTGATTGAACCCAATTTCTGAGGGGCCTATCTTATATGTTTCCAACATTTTAACTAATTTGAGATACTTACATCTCTTTTATATCACCGCTCAATTTATAGTCTTGTCATTATGAATGGCTGTCATATTGCCATGTCTGTAATCAGTTTTATAAGATGGGATGCCATGACAGCTTATTAGCTGACAAAGAGTTACAGATGGCATTTGATCCTGTGTCATAAAGAAGAGGAATGGCATAGTGCAGATTTTCTTGCGTCTGATAATCGAAAGCAACCTCATATCTCCCTCCTTTTCCTCTCTTTATCTTTCTCCCTGTCACTTGTTCTCCCTCCGCACCAATCACTCATTTATTTGTCTTCTCCATGCTCCCTGTGCTGTATTTCTCCTGTCGTCCGTTCTCTCTTATGCTCCCTTTTCTTCCCTTTTATCATAAGCTCTGCAACTGTCACTGCTGACTGATCACCCCCCCTATCTCTCCACACTCTCTCTTTTTCAATATATTTATGATATTTTTTATTAGCAGGACCAATCATATTGCAAATGTTGAAAAAAAAAAAAAATCTAATATGTACTATGAAAAACATAAATATTTTACACATTACTGCTATTATCAAAGCCTTTTCTGCTTATTTCCTGTTTCCAGGTTGACATTAAACATGACCATTTCTTCTAATCATTGTGGTCATTTATTTTTGATTATAGTCTCCTTATTACTCGTTCTCTCTGGGAACCATGGTTACATACATAACCTGAAGACATTCCCCATCAGGAACTCGAGCTGCGTCAAAAAACACTTTGGGACCGAGAGTCCAATCACACCAGACTGACCAATCCCTGCCTGGTGAAATGGGGCACAGCTAGGGCAAAGGACAGTGGGGCCAGGAGTGGCACTTGTCCAAATCTCCTGGAGGGAATCTCCAGAGGACAAGGCCTTAGAGGCAGCCACACTTCGAGTGGAGTGCGATCTGACCCTGAAAGGAGCGGGGAGACCGGAGGACTCATAAAAGGAAGAAATAGCCGGAGAGACATAGCAGAGAGAACAGTTCTTTTCTGTGGATGTAAATGTCCAGTGCTCGCAGTCGATTAAGTGTCTCCTAGTCTGGAGCCTTCAGGGTGGAAGGAGCCAACCCTTTGGTAAACTGTTCTTAAAGGATTTCAAGCACTGAACCAAATGGGCAGTTAACTGGATCAGTGGACACTGGATTAGTGGTGGTGTTCAGACCGTGCAGTAAACAGGTGCCACCTCACAGCTTACAATGTCCTAATGAAGGAAGCTGTGGATTAAAAAGATTCTACAAGATTTTATCACCTCGGTGGAGAGGCCGGCGGCTAGGAGCTGCACCCCCTTAGGGGCCACAACCACATCCTCCACAGCTCTGGGCGGGGGTGTGTTGTTGCACTAAGATAAAAGAACCCTTCTGAAAGGTATCTCCTAGGGAGGGTGTTTGAGAAGGGCTACCAGGTCCGAAAACCATGGCCTGCCCGGCCATTGCAGGGCCACCAGGAGGAGACGGACTCTTTTACAGCAAACACTCTCCAGAGGGGCTAGGGGTGTTAGGGAAAATCAGAGGGGGCAGTGCAATGTCTCTTGAGGTCAGCCTGAGATCTGTGAAATTGTTCTCAGATTTGCTCCACCACATCAGGGTGGAGTCACCATTCCCTGGGCCTCGGCCCTTGCCTCAAGAGGGTCTGCTCTCTTGTTTAAGTTGCCTGGGATATACGCTGCCTTCAAGGAGAGCAGCTTCCCTTGGGCCCACTGGAGGCTCAGACATGCCAGTACAAGAGGTGAAATCACAGACCCTCCTGGTGGTTGATATAGTAAACCACTAAAGTGTTGTCCATATGGACCAACACATGGTGGCCTCTGAGGTCTGGGAGGAAATGCCTTAGAGCTTAAAACACAGCCAGCATCTCCAGGCAATTTATGTACCATGTCCGAACGGGCCTTCCCCAGAGTCCTCTAATGGAGTAGACACTTATTACCACTCCCCACCCCGTGAGGAACATGTCTGTTGTAAGCGTTTTGTGACACCTAGGAACTCCCAGCATGGGGCCCTGAGTCAAGAATCTGGGATCTCGCCACACATCTAAGGCACGTAGGGCTCACTGCATGACCTTGATCATGGATTGCCCCTCCGAGAAAAAAACCCAGGTCTTGAGCCACCACTGAAGAGTTCTAATGTGCAGGAGGCCAAGTGGAACCACATTGGACGCTGCTGCCATCAGATCCAGCAATCTCTGAAACTGTTTTACAGTGATTGAATGACCTTCCCTCACTCTCTTGATGGCCACGAGAATGGGCTCGGTGGGCAGTGCTGGGGCTTTTAGAGACGACGCATCACCCGGGGATAGATAGCTAGCCAGCATCCTTTCGATCCAGGGCATCTCCCCATAACCACACTCTCTCAGTCAAATTATATTGGAGTATAGTGTCACTGTAGGATTAAAAAGGCAGGAAGAATCAGGCCTAGCCGACGACCTGGACACCACAGTGTGCAGGTCTGGGAAGAAAGGCATGCCCTGGCACAGGAGGCAGTGATGCGGGTTGCAAGAAGCCTACAAAACGATTATACACATGATTAAAAGCGTGGACCACATGGAGGAATTCCCAAAGCATTTTTGACGCAGCTTGAGTTCCTAAAGGGGAATTCGTAAAGTTAACATTCACAAGAATACAATTAGTACGAGTGAGATTTATCATTAATATAATATATCTTAGCATGTATGTTTAGCTAGCAATTCTGATTTTGCAAATGAGGCAGGTAGTGCCTGTTTATTTATTTTTTTATTTACTTATTAATTTTTTTACATTTTCTATTTTTAATTTTTTTACCTGATTATTATATAATGCTAATGCTATTAAGTATCTTTTTTTATTTTAAGCTAATGGATGCCAGGTATTTGTACAGTGCTGGTATGATTTGGCATGGTTGAAATTTGTATTGGTTACAGTTTGTAATCTCTAAGGTATGTTTCCTTGTGTTTCCTAGACACAGCTCCAAGCTTTTTAATTCTTGACATTCTTTAATTTCCTTGTTTTGATACAATGTTTTTGATATAAAAAAAAAATAAATTGTCTATGATAAATTTGCTTGCTTCTCTGGGTGTTTATGTTGACTGGATGAGTTCTTACAAAAACATTGAGCAATTACATCCAGCTGGCATACTGTATTTAACAGAATAACCCAATACCCAAAGGTAATGTCTACAAATGAGTGGCTGAAGAACAGACAGAAACAACAAGAAAAAGGAGACCAGTCACTTCCAACTGAGATGAATTAATATCTAACAGCCATTTCCCAGACTGAATCCACACATACTTGGTGAATCAAAGGTTCTTTTGGAATGTAAATGTGGGATGTTCTTCTGACAGAACAAAGGTGCTGGAATTGCAACTATTGAATTTATTCAGTCTGTGTAAATTTGACTCAATTGTATGGTAGAGAATGTAGGGAAGAGAGGAAAGAGATTACTTCCCATGTGAACCCTTAAAAAGCCTGAATACATGCAATGCACAATGTATTGTACTAATTATGCTCAGAGAGCTGTGTATTGTCTTTGTGGTCCCCCATATTCCAATAACATTCTGGCACTCAATGAAATAAATTATATTAAATTTATTTTGTGTGTGCAGAACACTTTACTATTATCAGTATTATAATATATTAAATAATATGTCCATAAATGTCACATATTTCTCCAAATTAATATCAAATTGATTCTTCTTCTGAGGCAATATAGTGAATATAGATAGTAAACAAAGTTTTTGGGTTTGTTCATTTATATTAAGTAATTCATTAATTTCGTTTATACTATTAGTCAACGGTCCTAAAAATCGAAAAAAAAAACAACAGAACAGCAAATCCTCCTTGACAGACTGTGTAATAGCTGGGAGTGTAAGCTAGCTAAGTTCTGTATCTAAAATCAAGTATTGTTTACAATAGAAAAAAACTGCTCACTGATATTTACTTGGCTTGCCTTTTCATTACATTCTAAATTACTAGAATTTGGGTTTAGTAGAATTTACTTGAATACCTAGAATTTGGGTTTGAATACAATCAACATGCTGCAAAAATTTGTCACAAAAATAACATTTTGTTATATAAACATTGCATATGCAAGATCAGAAGGAAAACAAAATAATTAACATGTATCAGTCTGTAAAGGGTTACAAATCTATTTCTAAGGCTTTGGGACTCCAGCAAACTTGAACAGTGATGAACCTTTCCAGGGATGGACGGCCTACAAAAAATTACATAACAACTCATCCAGGAGCTCATAAAAGAACAGAACAACTGCAGGCCTCACTTGCCTCAGTTAAGGTCAGTGTTAATAATTAAACAATAATAAATCATAAAAAATGGCATCTATGGGATAATTCCAAAGCGAAAGCCACTGCTGACCAAAAAAGAAATAATCTCACATTTTCCAAAAAAAAACAAAAAACATTTTGATTATCCCCAACACATTTGGAAAAAATATTCTAAAAACTGAACTTTTTTAAAGGTGTGCATCTCGTTCTATATAGTGTAAAACTACCGGATTTCATAAAAAGAAACATCATGAGCAACATTCAAACATGGTGGTGGTAGTGTGATGGTTGGGGCCACTATGCAGCCCTAATTAATGGAACCATGAATTCTGAGCTTTTTAAAAAAAAATCCTGAAAGAGAATGTCCATCCATCAGTTCATGACCTCAAGTGCATTTGGGTCGGCAGTAGAACAATAATCAAAAACACACCAGCAAGTCTACCTCTGAATTGTAAAAAAAAAAAAAAAATATATATATATATATATATATATATATATATATATATAATTATATATATATATATATATATATATATATATATATATATATATATATATATATATATATATATATATATATAATATAATTATATATATGTATATATACATACGCGCTTTGTGTGTGTCTGTTCTACGAAAGGGAAGGTACAGTAAAATTTTTTTGAAAATATAGCAAGCAATCCTTCCGGCTGTGCATTCCTCCTTGCCTTTTGGCGGTTTCTTCCCCCTGTGAGGGGAGCGCTGTGCTCCACCTCTCTTTCTCCGAGGAGGGGGGGAGGGTATGGACGCCAGTAATTCCGTAGAGGATATGCCCCCACAACCAGTTCAGCTCGAGGAGCTGTTGGATGTAGTGACTTGGGCTGTAGCCAAGCTGGAAATCGCCTGCCGATGAACGTTTCCTGGACAAAAGTTTCCTGCAACCAACATCGCTGCCTCCATGCCGGGGTCAGCCTTTTTTCCCAGACCTGCACCCTAAGGTTACCAGGTCATGGAACAACCCTTATTTGGCCCACATATTCAGCACCAATGTTTCTCTTTATGCAAGTGTAGTGTGGTTGTGGAATGATTCCTCGGGTTCTGAATTGTCCCTTAAGGCCCTGGTCCTGCCCACCAAGCCTCTGAGGACTACATCGCCTTTGGTGGGCAAGGCTTATATGTAACAAGGTTAAAAAATGCTGTGTTTTGCAACAGACCTGGCTCTTGGGGTCACAATGGAGACCGCTAGGGCCATTAGCCATATGTCTGCCCTGGTCTCCATGGAGAAACACCTGTCGCTAGGATAGTTCAGACAAGGACAAAGGTGTTCTGCTGGATGCCCCTTCGGTGCCAACTGGCCTGTACTACGAGGCCGTAAATGGAGTCAAGTTTCAGAAGGCCAAGAAACAGTTTATGGTGTTCCAGTGATTTCCCCTTCACTGCTCTCATGGGGCTGCTCAGCAGGTGCAGTCTCAACCCCAGCCCCAGTGCTGGGCATTGTGAAATTTAGAGATGGAGTGTCCCCACTCGCGCTCCTCCAGAAACTACCCTGGGTGGCGCTCCAGGCAGAGGCCCAAGGAGCTGCTGGATCTCCCTTACTCACCCAGCCTCTCTTGGGGTAGACGCCATGGTACAGGTGTGGCCGAGGCTCTGCGTGTACACTTTTTCCCCTGTAGCGCTGCTCCTGGGAGTTCTGAAGAGATTTCTATGGGATGGAGTCTGTCTCCTCCTCGTTGCGCTGTGCTGGCCAGGTTAGCCATGATTCGCCATTCTGCTAAACTTACTCGAATACCCTCCTTGGGAGATTCCCTTCAGGAGGGACCCTCTCTCTCAGGCGGGGGGCGTTTTGTTCAACCCCGCCTAAGCTATGGAGGCTGTGGCTGTGCCACCTGAAGAGGCACAGCTCTTAACCACTGTTTTTTTGGCCAAGGTTGTAGAGACCATTCTCCAATCCAGTGCTTCCTCCAAACGGGGGTCGTATGCTGTGAAGTGGCACCTATTCACTACATGGTGCATATGTCAGCACTTAGACAAGTGCTGGGATTTTGTTAAGAACAATTTGCAAAAGGGTGTCTCCTTCCACCTTAAAGATCTAGGTTTTCACATTGCGGCTTATCATTTTCCGTTTGCTGAGCAGTCGCTAGTAAGAAAAAACTTGTTAGTGTCACATTTTCTCCGCGGTACCCTGAGGCTGGGTGCTTGCATTGGACCCGGCCGTTGTTCTGGAGTCCTTGTCTAAGCCTCCCTTTGAGCCCCTGTCCAAAGTGACTTTTGACAGTCAAGACCTTGACTGCTACAGTTCGTATAAAAAGGGGTTTCCTGCCAACAAGCAGACCTTCAGTACATGGATTGTGGATGCTATACACTCCTCTTATGAGTCCTCTAGTCTTCCTGCTTCTTTCAGGGTCAGAGCACACTGCATTGCACACACAACAAATAAATCATGCAACAATAACATGTTAAGGAATATTGTTACAGTGAGGAAAATAAGTATTTGAACACCCTGCTATTTTGCAAGTTCTCCCACTTAGAAATCATGGAGGTGTCTGAAATTGTCATCGTAGGTGCATGTCCACTGTGAGAGACATAATCTAAAAAGAAAATCCAGAAATCACAATATATGATTTTTAAACTATTTATTTGTATGATACAGCTGAAAATAAGTATTTGAACACCTGTCTATCAGCTAGAATTCTGACCCTCAAAGACCTGTTAGTCTGCCTTTAAAATGTCCACCTCCACTACATTTATTATCCTAAATTAGATGCACCTGTTTGAGGTCGTTAGCTGCATAAAGACACCTGTCCACCCCATACAATCAGTAAGAATCCAACTACTAACATGGCCAAGACCAAAGAGCTGTCCAAAGACACTAGAGACAAAATTGTACACCTCCACAAAGCTGGAAAGGGCTACGGGGAAATTGCCAAGCAGCTTGGTGAAAAAAGGTCCACTGTTGGAGCAATCATTAGAAAATGGAAGAAGCTAAACATGACTGTCAATCTCCCTCACACCGGGGCTCCATGCATCTACCTCATGGGGTCTCAATGATCCTAAGCAAGGTGAGAAATCAGCCCAGAACTACACGGGAGGAGCTGGTCAATGACCTGAAAAGAGCTGGGACCACCTTTTCCAAGGTTACTGTTGGTAATACACTAAGACGTCAACGGTTTGAAATCATGCATGGCACGGAAGGTTCCCCTGCTTAAACTAGCACAATTTCAGACCCCTCCATGACATCTATGTGGGAGAATAAGCAAAATAGCAGGGTGTTCAAATACTTATTTTCCTCACTGTATATAGACAGAAGGCCCTTAAAATAGGAACAATTTGTAACAATTTCAAAAGGTATTGTGGAAGAGCTTGTCGGTGGGGAAGGAGGAACGCCACAACAGGTCAGGTGTAAAGGCTATTCAGCTGTCTTTATTTTCTTTTATACAGAGGTTTGTTTTTCTGCACTGTGCTCACGCCGCACGTCTCTGGCACCCGTACGCACACTTTTTCACACACACACACCCTCCTCCTTAAATGCCTCCTTTGATCACTGAAATAGAGAACACATGAGGTTAGATAGACTTCAGGTGAGGCAATTCCATGCCTATCTTCTCTTGGCCCTGCCCTTCATTCACAAACCGGCGCTCGGTCCCGCCCCCGCTGCCACATACCCCCACCGCCCAATCCAGGCCGGGGAGCCGTCCGGCCGCCACCGACTCCCCCCTGACGTGAGACGAATTCGGCCACGACCAACTGTGTCCCCGGTCTGTGGACCACCTCGAACTTGAACGGCTGAAGCGCCAGATACCACCGCGTGATCCGAGCGTTGGCATCCTTCATGCGATGGAGCCACTGCAGCGGGGCGTGGTCCGAACAGAGGGTGAAGGCCCGTCCCAACAGGTAGGGACCATTTTATGGCCAGGCACTCCCGCTCGATCGTACTGTACCGGCTTTCACGCACCGACAGCTTACGGCTGATGAACAGCACCGGTCGCTCCTCCCCCTCCACCATCTGAGACAACACGGCCCCCAACCCTCTGTTCCGATGCATCAGTCTGCAAAAAAAAAGGAAGAGAGAAGTCAGGAGCATGTAAGAGCGGACCCCCGCAGAGTGCGGCTTTGACTCGCGTAAAAGCCTGTTGGCACGGCTCCGACCACTGGACCGGATCTGGCGCTCCCTTTTTAGTGAGATCGGTCAGCTGGCTGGCGATGTCCAAAAACCTAGGGATAAATCTCCTATAATAACCTGCCAGTCCCAGGAACCGTCTCACCTCCTTTTTGGTCTTGGGTCTCGGACAGGCCGAATCGCTGCCATTTTATTGATTTGGGGACGCACCTGCCCGTGACCCAAGTGGAAACCCAGATACCGTACTTCCACCCGCCCGATTGCACACTTCTTTGGGTTTGCCGTGAGCCCTGCCCGTCTCAAGGTCCGCAGGACCGCCCTGAGATGCTGTAAATGCCGCTGCCAATCATTGCTATAAATCACAATGTCATCTAAATAGGCAGCGGCGTACCTGTGATGCGGCCGGAGAATCCGGTTCATCAGACGTTGGAACGTCGCCGGAGCCCCGAACAAACCGAACGGAAGGGTGACGAATTGGTGCAAACCGAACGGAGTGGAAAAGGCAGTTTTTTCCCGGGACATTGGCGTCAAGGGGATCTGCTAATATCCTTTGGTTAAGTCCAGTGTCGAATAAAAGTGAGCCGCGCCTAACCGATCAAGGAGCTCATCGATGCGAGGCATCGGATACGCGTCGAATTTAGACACCGAGTGTGAGACTCCTCGACCACCCCATGTCAAGCATTGCCTGAAGTTCCGCCCGAACCACCTCCTTTTTGTGTTCGGGCAGCCGGTACGGGCGACTGCGCACCACAGTACCGGGAGATGTCTCGATATGGTACTCTATAAGGTTTGTCCGCCCGGGCAGGGGCGAGAACACATCCGCAAACTCGCGCTGTAATCTCGTGACCTGTGCTCTCTGCGACGGCGAGAGGTGGTCTCCACAGGGGACGGAGGCGGATTCTGCCGCGGCTTTGGTTTTTACCTCCGGTCCCAACTCCTCCCTCTCTGGCATCACCGTCGCTAGAGACACAGGCACCACCTCGCTCCATAATTTGAGGAGATTCAGGTGGTATACCTGGAGCGCCCCGCCCCTATCCATGCGCAGTACCTCGTAGTCGACATTCCCCACCCGCCGCGTAACCTCAAAAGGCCCTTGCCACTTGCCGAGTAATTTTGAGCTTGACGTAGGCAGCAGAACGAGGACATTATCTCCCGGTGAAAACTGACGAAGTCGCTCGCCCTTGTCGTACAGCTGGGATTGCCGTTCCTGTGCCTGAAGCAAATTCTCCAATGTTAGTTGACCCAGTGTGTGAAATTTTGCTCTCAGATCCAGAATGTACTGGATTTAATTTTTCGTCGTTTGAAGGCCCCTCCTCCAAATTTTCCCGGAGGACATCCAGCACTCCGCGCGGCTTACGGCCGTATAATAATTCAAACGGGGAGAACCCCGTGGAGGCTTGCGGGACCTCTCGTACTGCAAATAACAAGGGCTCGAGCCATTTATCCCAATTACGTGTGTCCCCGTGTACGAACTTCCGAATCATGTTTTACAGGGTTCGATTAAAACGCTCTACCAGGCCGTCAGTTTGTGGATGGTAGACACTGGTGCGGATCGATTTAATCCCCAACAATTCGTACAGTTTGCGAAGTGTTCGTGACATAAACGTCATGCCTTGATCAGTCAGGATCTCTTTCGGGATCCCAACTCGGGAGATAATGCTGAAGAGCGCTTCCGCAACACTACGTGGGGAGATGTTGCGAAGGGGCACTGCTTCCGGATATCGCGTCGCATAATCCACTATGACTAATACGAAGCGATGACCCCTGTGGATTCAGCCCCCTGTGGATTCAGAGGAAAAGATTTATTAGAGCGAACAGAAGGAGGAGAAGCAGAGAAGGAAGAGGGAGGAGCTCGCGCCCGAGGCACTGGCTTCGGGGAAATTAGCCCCCGTTTCCGGGGTAAGGGAATGGGAGGAGCGGAGAAAGAACCAGGTGTTCGGGAAGGAGGAGAGTCAAAAGGAGATCCGAGGAATCCATCCGCCCCGTCATACGCCGCCAGGTGGTCCTCTGCCAGCTGTACCGCCTTCTCCACAGTTTCCGGTCGCTGGCACTGCACCCACTCCGCCGTCCGCGGCGGAAGACGGGCGATGAACTGCTCCAACACCACGCAATCCACCACCTCGTCCGTGCTCCGGCCCTCGTCCCGCAGCCATCTCCGGCATGCATCACAAAGCTGGTGGGCGAAGGCAAACGGCCGTCCGACCTCGCGCAGAGTCAAAGCGCGAAACCGCTGTCGGTGCTGCTCTGGCGTCCGCCCGACTCGCTGGAGGATAGCTCACTTCAGATCTTCGTACTCCAGCATCTGATCAGCCGGCAGCTGCTGGGCCGCGAGCTGGGCCTCCCCGGAAAGCAGCGGCAACAGGCGGAGAGCTCGTTCCATCCCGGTCCATTCTCCCGCGGCCGCCACCCGCTCAAACAGCTCCAAAAAAGGCCTCCGCATCGTCCTGCGGGCCCATCTTTGTCAGCGAGATGACCGGCGGGGACCGAGGGGGGGGTTCACGGTGCCTTTTTCGAGCTCAGGGCGCTGCGGAACGCAGCTCGGTCCTCCGCCTGTGCTCGAACCATGGCCTCAAACCGCTGTTCCTGCTCGGCCCGTACCTGAAGGAGAGCCTGGTGCTGCGTCTGCTGGAGCTTAGCGATCGCTTTCACGAGCTCGGCCGGTGGAGAAGGCTCCGTCATTTTCCTGACCTGGGTCCCTTTTCCCGTTTATCTGAAGGTGGGTCCCGGGTTTCGGCACCACTGTGGGAGAGCTTGTCGGTGGGGAAGGAGGAACGCCACAACAGGTCAGGTGTAAAGGCTATTCAGCGTCTTTATTTTCTTTTATACAGAGGTTTGTTTTTCTGCACTGTGCTCACGCCGCACGTCTCTGGCACCCGTACGTACACTTTTTCACACACACACACACCCTCCTCCTTAAATGCCTCTTTTGATCACTGAAATAGAGAACACATGAGGTTAGATAGACTTCAGGTGAGGCAATTCCATGCCTATCTTCTCTCGGCCCTGCCCTTCATTCACAAACCGGCGCTCGGCCCCGCCCCCGCTGCCACAGGTATCTTTAAGGAAATCCCCATAAATTAAAATAAGAGTGCAGCCTACACAATAATATAATTTATTCATGTATTTACCAAATTTACACTCAAAACTACTATACGCATGAAGGTTGAAATGCCTCTCAACATGGTGAAGTGACCCTTGCACAAGCTTAACTAGTTATGTGAACCAGTCTCAAAGAAAATTGTCTCACCTACACCGAAACGATTATTTCATAGTTGAATTTAATATGTTCTGCCAAATTTTGTTGGTTGACTAGCAGCCTAATTTAAATTGCAGCCTAATTCGTTGTACCTCTGAACAGGTGTTTACTATTAATGAATGAATGAATGAATGAAGATTTTGACCATAGAATTTTGTTTTTCCTGTGAGTTTCTTATTTCACAATGTGCTCACATTCATTAAAGTAAAACTCCCTGCTCATTTGAATTTTTTTGTTAAATCCCATAAGTCTATTTGAATTTGCCTTTACATTTATCATGCCATTGTTTAAAATTGTAGGCCTGAACACAACACCTTTTTTCCCTTGAGTATGTTGTATTAAAAATACTCAGAAATAAAATCTACCATTCTGTATTGTATACACATTAAATGACAAAACAAACCAATTTCATTATACCAATATGTTGCTTCTTACTTATTTTTTTAGGAATCATCCAGTCTTAACCTCATAAATATTGCAATGCTATATAAAGATATGTATGCCATTTATTTTACTCACTGTCCTCCAATCTTTATGAATCTCTTGTTTTTCAAAAGCAAACATTCCTCATAGTACTGCAAATATTTCTCATTGAAGTGAACTATAATAGACTTTGTGTAGCAGACATGAAAGAGGAATAGATGACTGATAGCAGTGTACTCTATATAATGCTTTTTTACTTTGAATGTAAAAATTGGAATAGGTTGATGCCATTTTAATAAAAAATATTCGAGCATACCGTGGTTTTTTTTGTTGTCATCTTCGTGTAGTGCTATTTTAAGAGCTATGAGTCTTACTGCAAACATACAGTTTGCCAGTTTAAATGTTAACTTTTATCAGTTTACTGAACAATATACACTGAAAAAAACCTTTTTTTGTCTTTATATCTGATTGTAGGAAAGCAAAAAAACACCTGCTAGCATGACTTTTATCCATCCCGAACCGGATGCACACCACGTGTCAACCAGATGAACTAAAAAACCTTTAAATAATACATGATAACAATAATAAATAGCAACAAATATACAAAAGCAAAAATTACACCACTTTTATCTACACACTTCCATGCCCCAAATCAATAGTATTTAATAAGTGTCTTAGTAGAATCTTTTTTGGCCCTCCAATGTAAATATACACCTGAGGCAATGTCAGGAATTATCAGACTAACCCACTTAATGCAGACTGTGCTGTAGTGCAGACAAACAAATCTACCTCTCCATAGGGAACTTCAGTGGAGCAGGTGAGCCAGTGTGAGAGTAATTAATTTAGAACAAGACACTAGTTAAACTGGGGATGGTGAGAGTGAGCAGGTGCCAAGCGTCATTTTGTAGTTCGCAGGTAGCTCTTCCATAAGCAGGCCATTAAATTTAGGCAACCCTGAGGGCTCTGACTCCATTCCTCAAGAGCTTTAGGTGTGTCTGCCACATGGCCCTGGCCATTTCATACTAACAAAAAAAATATTTAACTCTCAAGTCATGTCTATGGCCTTTACAAAAAGAGATTTTATGTAAATAGGAAAAGTGGACACTTCAAATCTTGACATCAAACTCCTCTATTTGATTTGTACTCTAAAATGTAAATACAGTTATCACTGTAAATACAGTGTAGTGGAGCAATACAGCTCTGCAATTACTGTCAATTCAACAATTTAGCATAAAAAATCAATATCAATAACAATTCACCATCAAGTATAACCCACCAAGTAGACTAGATATTAACAGACTTTGAGTTTTTTATCTTGGCATTGTCTATGCCTAAACATTTGTTTTACTGAACATAAAATGTTTATACTATGGTACTATGTGCCTATATAGCTATACTGGAGTGTGTTTAGGAAGGTTGACATTTTAAATATATCTCGTTTCTTTTCTTCTTTATATGTGTAGCATATTAAGAAACCTAATGCACATGACATCGTATGTCATGTTGGTTACATGTCAAATAAGTGTCTTCACCAGTTGTCTTTAGTGTACATTCATTTCCTGCCACCTGCTCAAAAACAAATTACCCCGGAGAGAGAAAACAAGAGAGAGTGAGCATGCATGCATGATATTCCTACATACCTGGCACCAGGTATTTTACAGGAAATGTTCCAGTTCCACCAAAAATCTGATCAAGATAAAGATGGATGAATGAATAATTCAATTTACGATTATTATAGGAGTGTGCACTTCCATTCCTGACATTGCATGTCTTATATAGTGTCAGTAGTTTTTTTTTTCCAAGAGATGCTACAGCTGACTCTATCACAAAATATACTCCAACTTGCGACACCACACACACACACACACACACACACACACACACACACACACACACACACACACACACACACACACACACAACCACACACACACACACACACACACACACACACACACACACACACACACACACACACACAGAAACACTCCTTGATGTACAATCATTTTTCAATGAGACCAAAATTCCCTGAATCAAATCCACATACATTCTCCAAACAATACAAATGACAATGAATGGTTTCAAACCTATCATCCTTCCACAATACACTCCAATATACCCATGTACACATATAATGCCAACATATAAATGTAAAAAAATAATCTAATGGTGTTAAGTCATACACAATGGTATGTATGTCTCCAAATTAACAGAAAAATCTAAATGGTGTAAAGTGGAAATTGTCAAGTATGAGCAGAAACAACCCTGGTCTGAGATTAAATGTTGATGCACTTGCTTAAACATAATTACAACACTGCTTGTTTCATACTGTACATACATGTTCAGCCCCTGAATGGCTTGGAAGTTAAAAAAACATAGATCAATTCAGTCTTGATTTTCTTTACACCCAAGGGGCCCTACACTGATATGAAATGTGGCTTTTATATCTGTCCAGAGGCCTTCATTACACTAGTGGCAGAAGGTGTGTTTTTTTATGGTCAGTCACTGAGTGATGGAACCCATTTCTTATAAAAAGGCAGATGCTATAAAGCACACTTGTCCTGTTTGATATCCCCTGTGCCTAAATGCTTCTTTAGTATCATACATTTAGTATGATATCTATATTAAATGTCTTTTATTTGACCTTTTTTTTTTTTTAAATAATTTAACAACAAAGAGATCTCTGGAAAGTTGAACACACAACATTCAGTATAATCATAATAGCTGATAAAAACATTTACATTGAACAAAGTTTGAAGTAATTTAACATTAACACTTTCACATTCTTATCAAGAGCAAGCAAATACCATTTTTTAAATAGACCTCTTACCTTTACACAAACTTTTAAAAAAATTATCTGAACACTTTTCAACAAACACCCACATTTACCATGAATCACTAAAATTTACAAATCAAGCACTAAGAAATTCTACTGCTTGTTAGAAGATTTATAAAAATAATTAAAATTAAGCATAAGAAATTATAGTCCTCAAGAATATTTGTATATTGACAGAAATAGGAAAAAGATTTATGTAGTAGCTAACTTAAATTATAGGTTAATCAGTGCCTAGCATAAATCACCACAACAACATAAAGCCTTAATGTGAATACAAAACTATGTATAAAATAGATGGTACAGTGCTGATCCACATTTACCACCATCATCTAGCTAATATATCACAGTGAAATAGCAAAACATTCCTACAACCCATAACCACATTGAATAAAAAATCACATTCCAGCATAAGGCCCATACTTTATAATTGGCCCACCTTTGGCCAGAATAAAAACTGCCAAAAACACATTTTATCATGCAGGACAATTTAGGCAATTATTTAAATGAAGTGCAGCCTCAGATGTTTGCAATTATTGCTCACAATATTTACAATATATATACAGTAGTAGTAAAAACTTACATACGTACACAGTAAATAACGATAGTATTGTTACAGTAACAACAATTGTATTGTAATTGCATATATATATATATATATATATATATATATATATATATATATATATATATATATATATATATATATATATATATATATATATAAAAGAGATATTCACTGATCACCCCGGCCTGTATCCTGTTTGATTTAAATACAAGCAAATCTCTGGAATTATATTTCTAGTTTAATTACTATAGTTCTATGTAAATCCACAAACAAGTGTGGTTCTTGTCCTGTTTGCATTTGAATGAGCTCGGCTGGATATAAGACACAATTAACCCAGTTTTATGTACAATTAATTTATCATGCATATCTAGTGCATACTTATTTGTGGACTGATGCATATTCATGCTTTTCTGTAATTCAACTGGAATTTTCTTGCTCATGCATGCTCATCATCATGTAATAAGTGTTTAGCTCTTAGTAAGTGATTTTCAACCTAGAAATATATTGAATCAAATATGTTTTATATCTAATCGGTTGCTCATTTTTAAAGACGTTGCAATCGACATAAACCTAAATATTTCCATGTTTGGCTCTGTTAATTATTTAAAAATTATTCATCAATCACAGATGTGGACACATTAAACAGGTACATGGTAATTAGCCACATGGTAATCAAAGCATATTTGATTATTTGTCTGATTTGTCTCTGAAGCTCAGACATTAAAAGCTGGATTTTACTGTATGAAAAAAGTTTTTTTGCCTTTTCTTATTTTCTGCTTATTCTAATCAATTTGTTTATTCAGATTTAGAATATATATATTGTATATATTGTATTGTATACTAAATATAAAGGTAATTTTTTAAATGTTTTATAGTATGTACCTACAGGACTCTAATAATTTAAAGATAAGAATTTATGGGTCTGCCTTATTTGTTCTGCACATCCTACAGAGGCAAAATTAAATCGAGATCCAAAAAATTTGTTAGAATTGATATCCGGGTAATTTGTTTTTTTTAATCTATTTTAATTCAAACAAAAAAACTTGTAAACTAAACATTACCTGTCATGTAGGTCAATCATAACCTTAATGATAATCATAATCTTCTTTTTATGTTGAAATTAATTTCACAATCGTTAGGTATATTCACTATTTCTTTTACATACTGATTTAAACTTTCCAAACTGACTGAACATTTGCTGAAATTCTTCAGAATTTGTCATCTGAAAATCTCCTATAAAAAAGTAATATTTATTTTTACTTTTACAAAATTGTATCCTGACTTTCTCCACTTGTGTTGTGTGGTCCACTCAGATATTGGGTTTTTTTAAACCTCAGAAACAGCTTACTGTTGCTTTAAACTCTCACATAAGCCACTTGGCTCAAAAGAACACGGCAGCTCATTTCTCAAGTGTCACGATAATAAGCTTAGGGAGTGAAAGTACAAATTTGTACAATGGTGTAATAACATCAGTACAACAAAAGCGATTGTACCGGTGGATGGAAGGGCACATGAGTCAAGGGTGCATCATCACTCTAGTTTCCCAGTGTGCCCAGAAAAAAAATTCTTATAGGACATGGAAGGTCTCGATGACCACAGATTAACTCACCTTTTTTTATTGCATATTGTTCACCAGAAGGAAATACTTCTTCTAGCTGATAGAAGGTCTCTCTTTCTCTCTCTCCCTCTAACATTTTAGTAACAGTGTGTATGTATGTATATATATATATATATATATATATATATATATATATATATATATATATATATATATATATATATATATATATATATACACACACATTCACTCTTTATTAGGTACACCTGTCCAACTGTTCGTTAACACAAATTTCTAATCAGCCAATTACATGGCAGCAACTCAATGCATTTAGGCATGTAGACATGGTCAAGACGATCTGCTGCAGTTCAAACCAAGCGTCAGAATGGGAAAGAAAGGTTATTTAACTGACTTTGAACGTGGCATGGTTGTTGGTGCCAGACGGGCTGGTCTGAGCATTTCAGAAACTGCTGATTTACTGGGATTTTCAAGCACAACCATCTCTAGGGTTTACAGAGAATGGCCTGAAAAAGATGCCAGAGGTCAGAGGAGAATGGCCAGACTGGTTTGAGCTGATAGAAAGGCAACAGTAACTCAAATAACCACTCGTTACAACCGAGGTATGCAGAAGAGCATTTCTGAATGCACAACACGTCGAACCTTGAGGCGGATGGGCTAGAGCAGCAGAAGACCACACCGGGTGCCACTCCTGACAGCAAAAAACAGGAAACTGAGGCTAAAATTCGCACAGGCTCACCAAAATTGGACAATAGAAGATTAGAAAAACGTTGCCTGGTCTGATGAGTCTCGATTTCTGCTGCGACATTCGGATGGTAAGGCCAGAATTTGGCGTCAACAACATGAAAGCATGGATCCATCCTGCCTTGTATCAATGGTTCAGGCTGGTGGTGGTGGTGTAATGGTCTGGGGGATATTTACTTGGCACACTTTGGGCCCATAAGTACCAATTGAGCATCATGTCAATGCCACAGCCTACCTGAGTATTGTTGCTGACCATGTCCATCCCTTTATGACCACAGTGTACCCATCTTCTGATGGCTACTTCCAGCAGGATAACGCGCCATGTCATAAAGCGCGAATCATCTCAGACTGGTTTCTTGAACATGACAATGAGTTCACTGTACTCAAATGGCCTCCACAGTCACCAGATCTCAATCCAATAGAGCACATTTGTGATGTGGTGGAACGGGAGATTTGCATCATGGATGTGCAGCCGACAAATCTGCAGCAACTGCGTAATGCTATCATGTCAATATGGACCAAAATCTCTGAGGAATGTTTCTAGTACCTTGTTGAATCTATGCCACAAAGGATTAAGGCAGTTATAAAGGCAAAAGGGGGTCCAACCTGGTACTAATAAGGTGTACCTAATAAAGTGGCCGGTGAGTGTGTGTGTGTGTGTGTGTGTGTGTGTGTGTGTGTGTGTGTATATATATATATATATATATATATATATATATATATATATATATATATATATATATATATACACATTCACACACTGTTACTGTTAGAGGCACACAATTGTAAAGAATGTATAACGACGCAGTAGCAAAACATTTTCCTTTTTCATAGACCCATACCTGTTCCAGCATGACGTTGAATTGAAATGCTGACCGCACCACAGGCCTCCTTACTCTACATCACTCTCTGACTTTCTAAAACATTTGTGGCTGAATGTGCATAAATCTCCACACACCAGAATGCAGTGTAACATCTTCCCAATGAGAGTAAAGGTTGTTATAACAGTAAATGGATACTGAATTTAGAATAGGCTGTTCAAAAAGCAAATACAAATCTTATTGTCAGATGTCCACAAACATTGCCCATATAGCATATATATACAGCAAATAATTTTGAGCTCATTACCTCTTCACATAGACTGATATTCTTTGTAAACAGGTCATGATCTTACAGTTTTATAATTACATCATTTGTTGTTCATCCCCAATGTTGATCGTTCTTCAACTGATTTCTCTAATTCCTATCCCTTTGTTGGATATTTCATACAGGCACAAAATTAGATATGATAAATCAATTTTATTTTAATTAACGTTTACCTGATTCTTGGTATATAAAGTTAAAAAAAGTTTGTGTCAATCTAACACTTACACCAGTTATTTTAGCACAAACAATCATGCCGCATGGCTGACTGCTTATTTGAGAAGGTGTAAAGTTGTTTCTTAATGCAAATAAAGTAAAAATCTGAGGTCAAAAACACATTTATAAATATGAATAAGATTTTACTTTCAGAGAAACAGGGTATGTAGATTTGCACTTTCTAAAATAATACCTTAAACCTCACAGGTTATTTTTTGTGTTCCAATATTGTTTGCAATGGACTTTTTTGACATTCCCAGAAAACTGGTTAACTAGATAAACTTGGAAACACAGGTAGTAATACTCTAGTACTGTACTTTAGAAGTACTGTAATTGAATATAATGGTATTTCTATTCTGGTAAAAAAATATTAATACATTGAATGCCATTACTAGAGTGCGTTAAACACACCAGTAACAGAAATGCAGTTATTTTATCATGAGTGTATATACCCAGAAATTAGAAAATAGGCTGTCTATTACAAACTATTCAAGTTTTCTTAGTTTATTAGCTAAGAAATTTTAATTCAGCATTAAAAGAATTGGAAACTTGTTGCATATTTGTTTTTTTCTAAAGGGCAATCAAGCCAGACAATGAATTCAGAATTGTGAATTGAACTAAACTTATGTTACACAATTTGACCAAGAGGAAGTATAGGCTATTATTGCCATTATAGCTAGTTTGATAGTTTTACCTGTGTGGCAGTAATGGTGGCTGCTGCTTTCTAAAAAGCCTTTTTGAGCAAAAATCAATACATTAACTTGCCCCTGCAATTACACAACAGAAAATAAACTTAAAAGGCATCTTTCTCATAGTACTTATTGCTTGCAGCAATAATGGGCAAACTTTTTTCCATGCTATGATCAAGGTGCTCCTGGGGTTTATTTGATTTCACATAATGTTAATAAGCACAACTACAAACACACACACACACACACACACACACACACACACACACACACACACACACACACACACACACCCCTGCACACTTGTTAGACAAACACATTAGACAAATACTGTATGTGCATAGACAGTATTTAAGCGTGTATAATATGGCCTTGCCTCTGTTATCTGTCACTCGATATGAAGATTGAGTAGTGATGGGGCAAAGACCAGAGGGGCAGTTTACATTTCCTATTCTTGTGCAAGTTGATTTATATGTAATATGTGTGATTTTGCATAATATTAAATATATGCTTAGGTATGTGATTGTGCTATTGTTAATTATTTAGACAAAATATACATATAGAGTTACTCATACAGTATACACTCTTATTTATACTCATTTCGCATGAATAAGGAGACCCAAACCTGTTCCAGCATGACATTGAATAGAAATGCAGACCGCACCCCAGGCCACCTTATTCTACATCACTGTCTGACTTTCTAACAGATTTGTGGCTGAATGAGCACAAATCTCCACACTCCAGAACATCTTCCCAGAGAAAGCGGAGGTTTTTAAAGCAGTAAATGGATGCTGAATTTGGAATAGGCTTTTCAAAAAAGCACATACAAATCTTAATGTCAGATTTCCACAAACTTTACCCCTATTGCGTATATACAGCATACAGTTTATTTGAAATATGTGTTTAGGTATGTCATTGTGCTATTAATTTTTTAGACAACGTATACATATAGTATTCATATATAGTAAAGTATTAAGAGTTATTCATATTCATATCATTCTTATATGCAAATTCAAATAAATAATCGTATTTGTCACATACACATTCATACAGCTTATGTCATATAGTGAAATGCTTTTTACGACTTTCCTTGTAAACTTAAATACAATGTAAGATATACACTCTTACTTGTCCTCATTTTGTTTTATGATTGTTTGTTTTTTATTTTCTTGATTTGACCTTATGTAAAAGCTTAACCAGGGACAAAGGCTGCAAATTAGCTTCATGCTATATGGCCTGTGTACACAGCATTGGTTGCCAGTGTGTAACAATGTCTAGTGTATTGTCCGGTTAAATAAACAAATACATAAATGAATAAACAAATACATGTGGGTCTGGTTAGCACAAGCATTTTCAGTCACATTTATGGCATTTAATACTTACACTTATAATGTAATATAATGTTTACTTACACTTAATCATGTGAAAATAGTTTAAAGGAGCACATTATTAAGGACTATAAACATGTTTGACAGTAGTGCAAAGCATTACATTATTTCAGATATGGGCCAGCAGCTTCAGGTTGTCTTCACATTAAACATCAGAGTAGGGTAAAAATGTGATCTCACTGATTTTGACCATGACAGGATTGTTGGTGACAGAAAAGCAGTTTTGAGTTTTTCTATAACAGCTGATCTTCTGAGATTTTCATGCTCAGCAGTCTCAAGGGTTTACTCAGAATGAAGCAATAAAGGAAAAGAAAAAAAAAAAAAAACATCCACCAAGTGGCAGTTTTGTAGTCAGAAGCACCTTGTTGATGATAGAGGTCAACTTAGAATTGGCAGACTGGTTCAAGCTGACTGAAAGGATACAGTAACTGAAATAACCACTCTGCTACAAAATAGTTCTTCTGTCATGGAAAAGCATCTTAGAATGCACAAGACATTGAAACTTTAGGCAAATGGGCTGCCACATTGATTTCGACTTCTGAAAGCCAGAGAATAAGAGAGAGAGAGAGAGAGAGAGAGAGAGAGAGAGAGAGAGAGAGAGAGAGAGAGAGAGAGAGAGAGAGAGAGAGAGAGATGAAACAGATTCTTGTTATTGTACATTATGTGAATTCAAGAGCAATTAGTGTAAAGGCTACTGATATACTTCTGTAAGTGTATAACTAGGAGCATGTCTGGGTGTTATGTACAGATGTTTTCATAGAGTTATGCCTTTATACTTCCCTTTCAGGAACTAAAGCTACATTTTAGAGAGAGAGAGAGAGAGAGAGAGAGAGAGAGAGAGAAAACAGATTCTTGTTATTGTACATTATGTGAATTCAAAGCAATTAGTGTAAAGACTACTGATGTACTTCTGTGAGTGTATAACTAGGAGCATGTCAGGGTGTTATGTACAGATGTTTGCATAGAGTTATGCCTTTATACTTCCCTTTTAGGAAATCAAGCTGCGTCGAAGTGCTTTGGGAACACGCTTGATTGTTCACACTCCAAAATAATGTGTGTAATCAGTCAAAAATAAGACGCTGACCGTCACCAGCGGGGTGACGTCATGACCAGGAAGTATAAAACACACATGGAAAGAAGCAAGCACCAGCTTTTGTTTGTTCACAAAGCCCTCTGTGTGTATGTGTTGTATTTGTCAATCGTTTGTCTCTAAAAAAAAAAAAAGAAAAAAAAAAAGAAAGCAAGCCGGCTTATTTCGGGGGTGATATGCATAGCTTGTGTGTGGTTTGCTTAGGAGCAGAGCACGTTATTCGGTTCTCGATGGAGCTGACTACGCTCATTGTGCTTGTATGTCTCTGCGCTAGCTCTGCTCCTGCTGGGAACTTTTTGTTAAGGGTGCCCTATCTCCTCGCAGTTCTCAGAAGGACCTCCTCTCTTTCTCCGAGGAGGGGGGAGTTGTGCTTAGCTATACCGAATTCGAGGAGCTTATGGAGGTTGTGACAGGTTGTGGAGGACATGAGCGTGTCGGGGTCTCCCTTCTTTTCCGATTTGCACAATGAGGTGTCCAGATCATGGGCTATGCCTTTTCGACCCGCCTCTTTACCCTCGACTCCACTGTTTTTTCTCACATCATGGGGTGAAAAGATCATGGGTACGGAGCAATACGTACCCAGGTTGAAGAGAAGCTTGCCAGATATTTCTCTCCCGGAATCGCCACCTCCCACACTACCCACAAAGCCCCTACGTAATACGTCGGCGCTCGTGGGTAAAGCTTATGCTTCGGCAAGTCAAGACGCTGTGTCCCCGCAAACCATGGTGGTGTTACAGGCATATCAGGATGACCTTCAGCATAAGCTGGATGTGTTAGGTGCCCCGGGCAGCCGAGCTCCACCGCACAGCGGATCTGGCTCTCGGAGCCACTAAAGAGACCGCTAAGGCCAGTGAGGACTGTCATCTTCAACAGGAAGGCTTCGACAAAAAAGTCCTGACACGGCTGTGAAGGGGCGCATTGCACCACTGTAACAGATGCCTGCCCTGCCCCGACCCTCATTGTCTCTCATTGTGCTTCAGGGCACGGTCAGCTCCAGCAAGCTCTCTCCTCGGTTTCCACCTGGCATTGTAGTGGTCCAGGAGATCTCGCCGCCTCCTTCAAGGCCCCTAGGGTTGTTTCAGGGCTCTGCCCTGGCTCTAGGCACACCGGAGGTCAGTATCGAGAGACTGAAACCCATAAGAGACTTCCTGGCAGCCTGAAAAGCTCGGCCAGATGCGTCTCATTGGGTCCTGCCCACTGTAGAGCGAGGCTATTTGATTCATTTCGAGTCTCGTCGGCCCTGTTTTCATGAGGTTCTTCCCACTCTGGTGGGAACCGAGCAGGCACTGGTAATGAAATGAGAAGTGAACAGAAGAAGGAAATCGAAGTGGTCCCTCTATTAGTACGAGAGTCTGGGTTCTATAGCTGGTACTTTATAGTTCCCAAAAAGGACGGTGGGTTGCATCCTATTTGGATCTAAGTTAGCTAAACTGCTTATTCGTAAGACTCAAGTTCAGGATGCTGACTCCCAAGCAGGCATGTCTCAAATTAGATCCAAGGACTGGTTTGTCACGGTAGATCTAAAGGATGCGTACTTTCATGTATCCATCTTTCCTTCTCACACGAAGTTCCTGAGGTTCACTTTTGGGGCTGAAGCTTACTAGTATTCAGTTCTTCTGTTTGGCCTTGCCCTCTCACCCCACACCTTCATAAAATGTGTCCATGCGGCTTTGGTCTCCGTGAGACTTCAGGAAATCCGCATTCCCAAATATCAGCAATTAGTTGATATTGGCTCGATCAGAGCAGTTAGAGGTCTGGCATCAATATGTCGTTCTCGCTCACATGATGGTTTGGGGTTTCGGCTGAAGGCCAGGAAGATTGTGCTTTCTCTATTACAGAGAACCACCTATCTTGGCATCAAATGGGATTTTAAATACTTTGCGTGTGCAGTTTTCCTCTGCCCGCGTTGTGGCTATCCTTATGGCTGTCAATACTGTCAGTGTCCCTGCAGCGCTTCAATCTCCTTTACAGCAGCTGGGGCTAGCTTCTATCCCTGTGCGTTTTATACTTCCTGGTCGTGGCGTCAACCCGCCGGTGACGGCTAGCGTCCAATTTTTGACTGATTACACATAATATTTCAGAGTGTAAACAATCAGGCACGTTTCCAAAGCATTTCGATGCAGCGTCTAGTTCCCTCAAGGAACTAGGGTTACATACGTAACATAGAGACGTTCCATGTGATATACTTTAAGAGTGTTTCACAAACCAAACTAGAATTTATAGTAAAAATAAAAGTCTTGGAAATCAAAATTAAATGTTTCTTTGTAAAAAAAAAAATATAAATATTAATAAAAATTTAACAGAGGGGGAGTGGTGGCTCCAGCGGTTAAGGCGCTGGGTTACCGATCGGAAGGTCGGGGGTTCAAGCCCCGGTATCGCCAAGCTGCCACTCTTGGGCCCTTGAGCAAGGCCCTTAACCCTCTGTGCTCCAGGGGACCCTTACGAGAAAAATAAATCAAGGACCGTGACGTCGGAGCGACGTGGGGCCACCTTCCCGTGGGCTCACCACCTGCAGGGTGTCCAGGGATCGGGCTGTCAAGGCCCCCGCCTTCGACTGCTGCCTTGACAGCCCGATCCCTGGACACGGAGAAGTGTCTGGGAAATCTGCTTAGACTGCTGCCCCCGCGACCCGAATTACGGATAAGCGGGAGAAGATGAAATTAAATGAAAATGAAAATGAAATGCAACGGAATGATGCCAGATGCTTTAGATTTTATTTTAATTGGGTTGCTGTGTTTTGTATTATTTACATTATGTGCTTATTGGGAGTCAGTAAGAAGGAAAATAAAATGGCAGAAGCAGCTGGTGTTCCAGTAATAATCCTCACATTTAATATTCCAAAATACCAATGCCCTGAACATAGTTTTTCATACATAAATCCATTATATAATAAGGTAACCATATCTTAGTTTGTTCATTTGTAGCTGTCTCATACATTAGTTATACCTCAAAAGATTTTTATTATAGACACTTACATGAGATTTTGTACATTTTTATTATACATTGTATTGTTAAGAATGTATGTAAAAAAATATTTCTTATTTCTTTTATGTCTAAGATATGTGATAGACTATAATTTTAGCACATTCTCAGCCTATAAAGGGAAAGAATGTTTCGTATGTGACAGGGGAAAATTACTATATTTACCCATTATTATTTAAAATTATATTATATTTGCTTGAGATGTCTTTGGAACAATATTATTTTGCAATTGCTAAACCCATGAAAGAAATGTCACAATGTCTCATCACAAAGACTTTTCCTACACATGCAGACACACAACTACACTAAACCAGTCCATGCTCACCTTGAAGGCCACAGTATCATAAATAACCTGGAAATTAAGCTAGAACATTAAAGCTTGCATTTGTGATACGCATGTCTATAAATCCACTGTCTCTGTTGTAACAAAAATATGTATCAACACAGAAGTCTAAAAAGTCCTATGTGCAAGTTAAAGGTGAAATGTTGAACTTTAGAAATTATTTTGTGTGACATTAAAATATAAGTGGAGTCTCATTAATCAACCTGCACTTATTGTTAAATTGTGCATTTATGCAATGAATATAATATTTATTCAAATCCCATAATAATAAAAAAATAATAATTTAAAAACAAAACGTATTAACCTCAACTGATCATTCTTCTAATCATACAATTTTGCAAAGGAGTTTGACACTGCAGTTTGATATATTGCAGTTTGATATATATGCAAAACAGCAAGCCAGCTTAAATTTGCATTGCAATTAAGAATAAATGTCTCCATATAAAAACATGGTGTGTTGGACTGTGCATATGGTACACGATATGGGCAAGAGTATTCATATGCCTGATTTTTCCAGCCATTGTTCCATATGTGATTCTGCTCTAACTGTCACCACAAAGTTAGAGACATGTGCTTAACATTAAAATTTCCCTGTACTTAAACTAGTAGACTCAAACCTGCTTCAGCATTACAATGCCCCTGAGCAAATTCAATGGAGATATGGTTTAGAGTGGAAGCTCTTTGGGGATGAATTAGATTACTAACTGCCCCCAGGCCTCACACTTCATCAGAACTTGACTTTACTAGCAACCTTGTTCTGAGTTTGGAGCACAAACTTCCACAACCGCACTCCAAAATCTAGTGGAACATCTTCCCATAAGAGGTTATTAATACAACAAATGGGGACTAAATATGGAATGGGTTTTTCAAAAAAGCACATGAATATTATGGTCAGATGTTCACAAACTTTTGCCTGTATAGTGTGCCTATTTTTGCCTATGGTTGTGCAAATGACAGAATTATCAACAAAATCACGTTTATGATTTGTCCATAGATTTCTTACTTTCTTAATAACACATTTCACAAATAATAAGTGACAAACAAACCAGTCAACAACAAAACAACAAAAACAACAAAATTGTTTTTTTGTAATTGCTTCTTCATGTGCCTATCGAAAAGTTTATTGGCAGAAATGAGAAGAAAAAATACAGCCAACCATTTACTATAGCAAATTGGTTTTAACCTTTTAATATTTAGTAATATGTCTGCTTTAAACATGAACTTATATCTGCATATATCTTGAATTTATCTCTTTATATCTTGAATCACCTCCACCACCATGACCGTAGTATACTTTAAAATCTAGAAATATTGAAACAGATGGTCAATGTGTACATATTGTATGTGTATGTTTGTTGGTTATCAATTTGTCTGTTCACCTTTGTGATTTGATATGTATTGCATGTTGTTGTAAGCTGCAAGTCTGTAAGTCCTTATTATGCTTACTTCCTGGTTGTTTTGTTTTGTAGTTATTGTCTCTTGTACTTAGTTAGACTTGTCTGCTTGTTTCTAGCTGTACTACTTATCCAAATTCATGTTTTTAGGGTTTAGCCTTTGTTTGCTAGGCATAATAGTCCTGTTTGATTTTAAATCTGCACAATAAAAACAACAAAACGAAAGAAACAAACAAAAAACTCCTCATGGCTTACCTCTGCAAAGATCATGTTAAGATAATTAGGAAGCACAGAGAGAGCTTTGGTTTATTGTTTGTATTAGATGATATAGAATATGCTTACTGACACTAAATATATTTATATTTTCACATATTGAACACTTGCACATTGTTTGAAAAACTATTTACTATTTATTCTGATTAAAGATAAGAATTTATATGCTAGTCTGTGGATGAAAGACTGCTTTGAGTGGAATCTAGGAATTCATATTTTATGCATGAAGATTTCATTCTGGCTCCAACTGAGGCATGTTTATGAACTGTACAACACCACACAAATACCAGACAAACTCTGACAAATTGGATCCAGCATATGTAGAATAAATTCAGAGTCTCTTTATTAGTGCTTTAGGCCCACATACTGACATAGAATGATGAATGAACTAATCTGAATCGGCCACCACCTCAATGAGGCGTTATCTCAGGCAAAACGTTCATAAGAAATTACAAACAAGCTGTTTGGTTGCATTTACGTGACTTTTTAAAATAATGTTTACCATTGCATCACACAATATTGTCCTGTATTATTTTAGTTCATATGTCTTGTTGTGAACACCAAATAGGAGACATAGAAAATCATCTGGGGTAATACATAATATGCAAATTGAGTTACAGTTTAAAAGGAATGTTTAAACATAAAATGCTTATTTTATTTAAAATTCTATCAGCAGCTCAGCTAAGAGTTTTATCGATTTTACACTGTTATAATGTGTTCACATGTTCAATATAATAAATCAAATTGACATCCAGAATGCATTATGGAAGAGAAGCATCCCTCTCTTTCTGAGTAGCCATTGACGAAGATAGATTACCTTTCCAAAACAGCACTTCACTGACAATATGAAAGATTTCAAAAGCAATCAAGTCTTTGAGGCCACTTGAGCTGTTGCAGCATTCATGTCAGAATTAATTAATGATGCTAAAAAATTTTATTTCTTCTCACATGTAGCTGTGGGTATAATTATTGCTAATTATCAGATGCTGTTACTGGGGTTAGCTTGGACAGATGGTAGGTTCGCCTCACACTGGATTTTCACAAGTGGGATTTCTGTCCACCTGTTTTGTGCTAAGTATTTTGGAGAAAAAGACATGACTTAAAAAAGAGCCATATTCAAATAATCACACTGAAATGTAAAGAAAATATATATTTTTTTACATGATGTGTATTGTGCACTTATTTTAGCTAGATTATTGTTTGAAAGTAAAACCTCAAAATAAACATTACATTTTTCCGTTGATTGGTAAGTTGCCAGGTGCTACAAAAATAGAATAAGCTCTGCAGTAATACAAATTTTTTGTATGCAGTATACCATCATTCAGCAGTGAAATTTTTTGTGAATTGCTGTCTCTTGCCTTTATCTGACAAACAAAACATATAATTGTATTTGAACATGAACAGAGTACCGTTCGAAATTCTATTATAATTTAAAACCATAGACAGCTTTTACAAGCTAAAGAATTAGAAAAAAGAACATTGTGTTCATTTGAAAGGTACGTTTTCACTAACAACCCAAACAACACTCAAAATAAATAATGTCAAATGTTTGTTCACAGACATACAAAGCACATGCCTGCATGCATTCTCATCTTTACCATATAGCATATCTTTATGTGTTTCAATCATATAACGTCCCAACACCTGTCTATTCATTGGTTCATGTCTTCGTGTGTCCATTCATTTACATTCATGTTCACTTTTGTAATTATTAATTTGTGTGTATGTATTGCAATTCATATTGGCATAGTAACTGGTTTAGTGTTACTGCGTTTACTATGGCATTTATGTTTCATAGTTCACATTAATCATGGTCCTTGATTTTATTTCTGTTTTTCTCATTACTCGTTCAACTTTTTGCCCACTTAGTGTTGTTTATTAATCTCAACTCTTTGCCTGTCTAATGTTTTTTTATTCTGCCCACCGTTGTGGCTTGTTTGGCTCTTTGTTATAATAAACATTCTTACTATGAGGCAGGTCCTAAAGACCTGCTCTTGCTGGAGAGCAATAAGGTTGCTTCTCAAGACAAGCCCCAGACAGAGGTAGATGAGACAGCTCTCAAAAGCACATTTTAGCCAGAGATGGACAAGGCAGCCTGCTGCCTCCTCTCACAACCAACTCATGCCAGGGGCCGACAACATGGTCTTCCCCCACGACTTGTTCTGACAACCTGTCTCCAGCAAGCCTTTCCAAGTTCCCCAAAAGTGACAATGCCTGCCTCTAGACCCAGGCTGTAGAATGGACATGGACTGGTGAGGAGGAATGCTTTGTTCACACAATTGTTTACAATGTATCACATTTTTTGTGTTTATTTTCATTCCTGTTATGTCCTCAACCTTGTCCCATCGATAGTTTGTGTGATAAGGTGTCTGTTCATCGATTCTGTGTATTTACATACACCCTTTATTTGCACTGTGTATTGGAGAAGTAACTGGTCCAGGTTTACTGCAATTACGAAGCCATTTGTATTTCATGGTTCACATTTGTCCTGATCATTGACCTTGTTTCTGTTTTTCTCATTAATCATTTTCATTTTTAAACACCAATGTTTTGGACTCGGCCTGCCGATTTGGGTTGTTTCCCAGCGCATTATGATAATGTGTATAATAAACTTCTGCGATTGTGCATTCTATGCAGAACATGATAGATAAATGATATATGATTGTCAGAAAAGTCCAGTAACCTAAATGGACATTGTGAAACTGTGATTGGCAATATATTATTATAAGCAGTAATAGTAATGCATACACATTTCCAGTCAGTTAACCAAATGTGTGAATATGCAATTAAGCATGTGTTATTGATTTACAATAATTAATGTATATAATAATTTTAAGAAGCCAAATGTAGACCCTATCTACCTGTATCTTTGTGTACCACACTAAAAATTTGCCATACTATAAAATATTTTGAACAAAGTACAATTTTGTTTATTTGCTCATTTCAAGCTAATTTATTCGCTAGGTTATTACATATAACAATCTCTAATTTATGTTGAGGAATGTTTTATATCCTTGTGGATGATAAAGATCAGAGAAAAATAATTAGACTAGTTTGAGCCAACTGCTCTGTTACTTTAAACAATTGTATTTTAAAAATAAAATAACTGGAGCCAGAGTCTACAATGGGCACTTATACATGACCAGGTGTTTTTAAATGTTTCTTTGACAGGCCTTTCTCACACTTAGCAGGCCATTACTACAGTATACCCTATTTGTTATACCCTACTCTAGTCTGATGAAACTTGATTATTAATTACCACTTTTTGTGCATAAACAAATTGTAAAGAATATTGCTGAGAAAATTTAAGAAAAACTAAGAAAAGAAGAAAAATAAGTAATTGAATAATTGTGCAAATGCAAATTTTTGGCTTACTATTATTTATTATTACCACCCTTCGACAGTTAATTCATAAGAATACAGACAACATTGTGGTTTCATGTCTGTCACCTTCAGGAACAGCACTGTTTACTGTTTTTATGCTTCAGTACACCAGACACACGCGCACATCACCTTGATTAGCAAAATCCACTCCTAAAATAGTGCCAACTCCAAATTCAGCCTCCATTTATCACACCTAAAACTCTTAAATACCCTGATTGAGATTTATCACCTACAAAGTATACATAAGCTTATCTTACTGTTCATCACAGAACACCTGTTTAAAGCTTTTTGATATAACAAATTACATAAGCATATTAAAACTTCGGCTTTGTGTCCTATGTGTTAAAAGATTTATGATAGAAGCACTGTGAGATGTATGAGAATTATTTTATTTGTGGTCACAGTCTAGAAATATTTATTTTTAGCAGTTATATACAGTTAAGCATACATATAGTAGTGAGATGTGTAGTTTCCTCTATAAATTTTTTATTAACTATTTATTTCTGTATTTCTTCTTTGTTCACTTTGGGCATCTAGTTTGTTCATATTATGAGTAAAACTAGCAATTTGCGAATGCTTCCATTACAGCTTTAATTTATTGTATGAGAATTCTAGTTTATTGTATTTACATAAAAAATATATTTAATTAGTCCAGTGGTGGTTATAGGGTCCTTAGGACCTCAATAGGGCCACAATTTTACAGAGAGGGGCCAAGCATTATGTTTAATTTATGAATAATTCTTAACTTACATGGTTTTAAATAAATTTTACCTTCTTTCTTTGCTGTTGACTCTAGCACTCTGACACTATATGCCTTCTTAACTCTTCCTTGAAGCAAAACATTTTCTGGATTTTTTGCAGTATTGTCACAATTTCGATTGCATTTTATTTATAATGGACAGAGATTTGGACAGAGACGGGTCCCCCATCAGCCAATGCATCTTCATATTACATTACATGAACTCTGTGACAGATTTAATTACACTGTTAAATAACATTTCCATATAGCTTCGAATTTACAGCAATCTTTGTCTTACATTTGTTTTTCTTGGTTGTGGTTTCTTGATCATATTCTAGTTATGATATCTTTATATTTTAGGGTATTCACAGAATGTGATTCCTAAAATTGATGCATTGAACATTTTTGTTTGCTGTCTTGGAAGTGATCCTAGAAAGAGGTAAGAGCCTAGGAGAGAGGATGTTCTTCAGCCCCCCTGTTCTGCTAAAAGTGTCTCTTGCTTCTTACTCTGATGAGCATGTTGCTTTGCCTCAATGCAGTGCAGAGAGCTGATCCTAGCCTTGTCATGAGCATCACATGTCCTTGCCCCACTTTAGAATAAACTATGCCTCCTGGCTCCACTTTAGACATTGCTCTTTCATTCTGTTTTGCTTAAGACATCAATCTGACTCTATGGTTTACTGAAGAAACTGCTTTTCACTTGCTCTGTGGTGTATGCCTCATGCCACATAGAGGATAGGCTTCCTTCTCCGGTTATCCAAGTTATCCAAGTTGATATTATAAACCAGGAAATAAAAATAGAGAAATGAGTCTAAAAAATAATAAATTAATGTAAGTTTGATAGCATAATGTATAGTGTAAACTGCTATAATTTTTTTCTTTTAAGCTTTCCTCAAGCTCCTCTGGATTGGTAAAATGAATGGAAATAATTAATTATAATTCTTCTCTCAAATTGTAATGTTTACAAGAAAATATTTTGTTTTCTTCAACAGATAATTAGACACTAAGATGGAGAGTAAAGATCACAAAACACACTGACCCAAAATAACAAAATGAATGTCATGCCCCAGACAGTGGTCCCTTCTCAAGGTATCATGATTTTATCCAACAAGGAGATAGCACCACATTTTGGGCCCTTGGAAATTTAGTGTTTTACATTCATTAATTGTGTGTCAGAGCAACTTTTATGTAAGTCTAGATGAGAACGCTGGTCAAAAAAATCATATTGTGAGATGGGTCAAAGGACTCCCAGCAGTTGTTAATTAAAAAATGAACTTTTAAACATCTACACAACTAACAATTATTCCAGATTCACATGTAAATTGGCTAATCTTTTATTCTTACTCAAAAATGAAGAAACTGCCCATTTGGCACATTTTTTTCCAGTGGTAAACTACTGTGAACTGAAAAACCCTATCTCCTTCATAAAATGTAGAAGTTTGGTTTATGGGCAGTGGTAGCTTGGTGGTTAATGCACTGGACGTTAGTGTGGACGGTCATGAGTTTAGCAACACCAAGTTGCCACTCCTGTCCCCTGAGCAAGGCCCTTATTTTTGCTTAAATGCTCAGTTGTATAAATCAGACAAAAAATGTGAGTCACTGTGAATAAGGATATTTGCCAAATGCATCACAATAGAAGACACTCGGCAAAAGCATGAAGAGGATGTGGTTAGTCCTCACCTCAACAATCAAGTAAAAGTACTCATTTTGAGTTAAAAAACAAGAGGGCATCACCTTTTACATTTCTACTTGAGTAAAAGTGATTGATATTGAATCTACTTGATTATCAAAAGATCTGATCTATTTAATTTTAACATTTAATCTTCCAGTCCCCTGCATATCATACATTTTTAAATATGGGTTTTCTATAATTACAGGCACACAGCAAGAGCACCCTTAGACCCCAGAAACTGCAATAAGAACCCTGGGGTTACAAATGTGGTCTAACAACAGAGTATCAAAGAAGCAAGGAACAATATGTTTTTCTGACACATAGTGGGGTAAACAGTAAGATATTATGCATTAAAAAGTAGTAAAGTAAGTTTTGGGTGACCCTACAGCACAAAGAGACACAAATAGTGAGAGAGTAAGAAATATATTTGGTGGAACTAAAACGATTTGTATGCACACACCTCCATTGAGAATGAACTTGATGGAATGAATTCCAGGAGTATGTAACCAAAAACATTTTTGATGTCAAGGTGTAACGTGGTTGTAAAATGCTCTAAAAATGCACTGATTTCACTGGCCTCCTGAATCATCTGGGTTTTACAACTTTATACTAAGTTCATATGAAGTGGCTTAAAGTTATTTAAAAGTCAATTTATAAATGATGTGTACGTGCATGTGTGTGTGTGTGTGTGTGTGTGTGTGTGTGTGTGTATGCCCACATGCTATGATACAAGAGTAAGCGTAAAAGTAAGCCTGAGGCATCATGTCAATCAACCGTCATTTGCTTAAACTCTTACACAATTCACCTGTGTTACTCTTTATACTGATAAGCTGTGTCTTTCTCCCTCTCTTTTCCTCTCT
Organism: Silurus aristotelis; assembly: GCF_946808225.1. Lineage (NCBI taxonomy): Eukaryota > Metazoa > Chordata > Actinopteri > Siluriformes > Siluridae > Silurus > Silurus aristotelis. Next base: position 21,390,409 of record NC_139583.1, read on the forward strand.
TTGTTTCAGTTAGTTGTTATTCTGCTGAAATAAAAAAATACTTATAGTCATTAATAGAAAGCCTTGGAGAGAAGGGATGATTTAAAAAAAGGAAAATAAGAAAAGTGATGAAATGAACACATGCACATTCTTGTGGGATCTTAACAGAGAACAACAAAAAATAAAAAAGTTGGCAGGGATTTTTGAAGGAGAATGAGCTTGTTAATCACTGCTGCACTTATTGACTGTCTTTCACTGCCTGTGCTCTTTTGTTTTATCCACAATATAAATGAAACAGTCTATTAGTCCTGTTTACTTGATACAATAAAATGCAACCGGTAACTGCCCACACTATCTAAATAGAAAAACAACAGGTTAAAATTCCTTTGTGCAAATTCATTCAGCATGTATTCTTAATTCATTAATAATTCACATCTAATATTAATTAAAACATATTTGGGAGACATTTCTTATTATAGCAGAGTTATCTAAATATAATTATATTAAGTCTGCTTTAATGTAAAACCTAAGCCAGTAAGAGATTAATTATTTTCCTAGAGTTTTAGGTTTTCATTAATCAGTTCAGGGATTATTTCTTGGGTCTTATATTTTGTTATTTTATCTCAATTAAATTTTTCCAGCATTTCATCACCCTATTTATGTTTCTATGTTGTGTTTAAATATTGCAGAAAATCTTTAGATTTCTATGTTTTTAAAAGATGGCATGTGCAAAGTATTCACAATGAACAGTAGCTTTTTTTTTTTTTTTTTTTATTAAAAAATTGTAGCAGGTCTCTTTTACACAAGTTGCAGTCATTATTATACTAATTTGCTGTCCAAAACAGGTATTATCAATCTATGTCAGTATAGATAAAATAGAGAGCCTGGGGAGCTCAATTGAAATTCAAAATGGAGGTACCCAATGTATCATTTTAGCCATAAATAAAACTTCAAATTTGACTAAAATGTCTAAATACTATTGCCTTTTTCTCTGCTACTGTTGATCCCAGAGTAACATGACATGTCATTTTTAAGTGGGAGCATATTAACATATTACTTCCTTTAAAAGTATGGGGGTCCCCTGGTGGTCTAGTGGTTAAGATGCAGCGCTCTCGCTGTTGCGACCCGGGTTCGATCCCCGGTCAGGGAACCATCCCCAGCCACTCTCAATGCCGGTCCCAAGCCCGGATAAATTGGGGAGGGTTGCGTTAGGAAGGGCATCCAGCGTAAAATATATGCCAAATCAAACGTGCGGAGGATCCGCTGTGGCGACCCCTAACGGGAGAAGCCGAAAGAAAGCACTTCCTTTAAAAGTATAGATTGTTCCTGTTTTTTTAATTATACACTATTGATAACTCTCTAGAGTTTGCCTTTGTGAACAGAAAACCAAAAGTCAGCACAATGCTAGTTTGAATTCTAATAGTCACTGAGAACAGTGGTTGAGGTTCAAGAATTATAAGGTGTGTACATTTGACAATAGGCATCATAGTAAATAATCACCCACATAAGTGGATTACTATTCAATAGAGTTTACTGAAAGAGAAAATTATTTTGCAATGGTCTCAGTGCACAAGCACTGGTAATTTAATTACATGTCCTGGTCATACCATACCAAGTCTTGTAGGGTCTGGCTAATGTCCCAGGTATTCCTTTTAACCTTTAACATTTGCAGTTCACTCAAAGTACAAGCACCATGGTTTGCACCTCTTTTGGGGGGGGTTCGTACCACAGTGTCGTACCCCCACACCAAAGATACAAAACATAATCCCTGACCTCTCTAGCTGACTTCAAAGGAGCATTTAAATGATAACGCAAAGCCAGACATCCCCCCCCCCCCCACACACACATACCAAAAAGAGAGCATTTTTAATAGGTAAATAATAAATAAAGTGTTCCAAATTCCATGGCATATACATATCTTGTATGTATTTGTAACCTGAAAGAACATCTAACTCCCTCCTAACGGACTATTCAAGAATTTCCTTTGTCTACCGTTTTACCAACCAGTTTGCGTGATTGCGTGACTAACCTTGAGGCCCTAATTTATAAGGTGAATTTGAATTTCTTGATTATTCTCATTTAGGTTGTGGGTATTTTTGAAGGTAAGCTTGCCATTTGTTTTCTTCCTTCCTCTCTCTTTATTCTTTTTCCTTCTCTTTTTCCTTTTACCTATTCTTAACTTTTTATTTCTTTTTGTATGTTTGTGTAATTAGTTCTATGTATTTTTTATAAGTGATTGTCTCTGAGTGCCGCTCACATTTCAAAGTCCCTGCAATATTTTGATCTCATATACATGCTCCTATTATTTGTACGGTATAGGGTAAAGTGGGGTCGTGTCTTCCTTGGCCGGGGAGATACCCTTCTTGTAGAATTAATAAAAGATTGTACTGTCTGTTTGGTGAAGAACATACCAAATAATTGTAATGTTAATTTTATTACCGTTAATTTAACAACCTAATTTAAGTATTTAGGAGTAATAAATATTTCCCTTTTCGAGAGCTAAATTTGCTACACATTTACAATGTTAGCATTTTACAATTACAGGTACTAAGCAAATCTGAATTTTACTCAACCATAACAATCAATAAGAGAAACAGAGTATTTATTACTTTGTAGTATAGCCTGATTAAATATTATGCAATGCCACACATCTGTTTGTGCATGTCAACTGTACAAGTGTATCACAAGACACAAAAATACAGTTTATTTTAAGATTGTTAAGAAGTCTCATCTCTTTGTGTTTGCAACAGCATACGAGTTTCAGTATGATATTGGTTATTGGACCATGAAATTATCGTTGGTGCCAGATGGTTTTGTTTGAGTATTTCTGCTGATTTTCTTGGATTTTCATGCATAATAGACTTTAAATGAAAAGAAAAAAATAAGCTACAAACCCAATAAAAGAATTGGACGCTTTTTAAAAAGTAAATAACAAAATGCAATGGTTTGTAATAAACCTCATAAACCCATATTTTATTCACAATTGAACATAAACGTGTGAAAAATGTTTCAACTGAGGTAATGTACTGTTTTAAGGAAAGCTAATATTGAATTTGATGGCAGGTTGCAAAAATGTTGGGACCATAGTGTCACAATTTTTACCACTATGTAGGATACCCTTCTCTTTTAACAACTGTCCTTATTTGTCTTGGACCTGAGAAAACATTTTGCTGGATCAGTTGAATATCTGATGTGGTATGTCCTGGGTCTTTTTTTTTTTTTTTTGTAATTGTCTTTTGATTGTGCACCAAATGGTTTCATTTGGTGAAAAGATTGGACTGCATGCAGGCCAGTTAAGCACTTGGTCTCTTGTAATAGATGCAGGATAAAACACTATCTTACTGAAATATGCAAGGCCTTCTCCTAAAAATACATAATTCGAAGGGAATCATCTGTTGCTCTAAAACCTGTATATACCCTTCAGCATTGATGTTGCCTTTTTAGATGCCCAAGCTGCCCATTTCATAGCAGTAATGTGCATACAAACCATCAGAAATGCAGGCTTTTAAAAAGATCACTGATTAGAAGATCCCTATCCTCTTTAGAACTAAGGATGCAGCATCCATTTTATTTATTTATTTATTTTTGTCATCTGACCACAAAACATCCACTAAGCTTCAGTCAATTTTAAATGATCTTTGGCCAAGAGAAGATGGTGGTGTTCCTGGACCATGTTCATATATGAGCTCTTTTTCACATGATAGAGCTTTAACATACATTTGTGGTTCACAGACATTAATTTCTGGAGGTATTTTTAAACCATTGCAGTGTTTTTTATTTCAGAATCATAACTGTTTTTAATGCAGTGCCACCTGAATTGATATTGATCTTGAAATATTGATTTTTGCCATAGCTCCTTGCAGACAGAGAATTCTCCAGATTTTTTAAAATCTTTTGAAGGCATATGTACTGTAGATGATGAGATATTCAAATACTTTTCAATTTTATGTTTAGAAACATTTTTCTGAAATTATTCTACAATTTGTAAACAGTTTTTTGCAGGTTGGTGAACCTATTTGTACATTTGTGAACCTATTTGTACATTTATAATTTATGTTTTGTGTATTTTTTGTGCCTGAGTAGGATTTTCATTGTATGGTGTAATAGACTGTTTCTTTTAATGCCCTTGTCCCAAATCTTTGAGACATGTTGCAGCATTAAATTCAAAATTAACAAATGTTTCTGCTTAAAATAGTAAAGTTTTTGCAGTTTAACATTTAATGTATTCTATGTTCTATTATGAATAAAATATTTTATGCTGCTTTTATTTATATTTGACGCAGCATCCCAACTTTTTTAAATAGGTTTTGTTTGGCAGTCCTGTGGACAGAAATCCAATCTTAGAGAAAGTCAACAGTAACTTGGATAACCACTCTATTTTGGTCAATATTCAATGCAGGTAATGCAACCTCAAAGATATTCGAAACTGTAGGTGTTGGCAGGGGACAGTGTAGCTAGACAGCATCCCATGGTGCTCTGTCACATCCCTAAACCCCTCAAGTTAGCAGTGATTAAGCCCCTTATTAAGAAACCTAATTTGGATCCAAACACACTATTAAATTACAGACCCATTTTAAATCTCCCATTTATGTCTTAGATTTTAGAAAAGATTGTGTCTGCCCAGTATGTTCCTACTTACAAGAGAACAATATCTTTGAAGAGTTACATTCAGGTTTTAGGCCCCATCATAGCACAGAAACTGCTCTAGTTAAAATCACTAATGACCTGTTACTAGCTTCAGACCAAGGCTACATCTCTCTATTAGTTTTGCTAGATCTTAGTGCTGCATTTGACACTATAGATCATGATCTTCTCCTAGTTTGCCTACAAAATTACATTGGCATTCAGGGACAGGCATTAAGCTAGTTTAAATCCTACCTGTATGAACGTTACCATTTTGTCGACTTAAATGGAGAGCTATCCAGGTTAATGCAAGTAAATTACGGGGTGCCATGATACAATCCGTCATGCTCTTTGAGATCTCAAAACTCTAATAAACAAGCTACAGTTAGTCCAGAATGCAGCAGCAAGAGCTCTCACAAGGTCGAGAAAATATGACCATATAACCCCAATCTTATCATCCCTACACTGGCTACATGTTAAGTTTTATTTTGACTACAAACTACTGCTACTTACTTACAAACCGCTAAATGGTTTGGCTCCCATGTATCTATTGTCTTCTAACACGCTACAATCCATCATGCTCTTTGAGATCTCAAAACTCCGGACTTCTAGTAGTTCCTAGAATAGCAAAGTCCTAGCAAGGCCTACACATAACACATCACATATCATAACCTTGTGCTTCAGTACATCTGATCAAATACACATTATCAACTTGTGCTTGTTAATATCATTTACATGATGGTACAAGACTGGTGAAGGAGGAAGACTGTAGTGTGAAATTCATTAAAGAAGTCAGACAGGGGCTCGGTTTTATTGAAGAGGTGATTAATGTTTAGGCAACTACTGCAGAAGTGATAAGAGAGACATCTAGGTATCTATCTACTTTACTAAAAAAAAAAATTATATAGACATGGTGGTGGAATGAGGAACTGCAGGAAAGCATAACGAGAAAGCGGTTGTCAAAACAGAATTGGGATCGGCAGAGAGATGAGAAAGGTAGGCAGGAATACAAGGAGATGCGGCAGCAGGTGAAGAGGGATGTGGCAAAAGGTAAGGAAAAGGCATATGAGGAGCTGTATAAGAAGCTGGACACTAAGAAAGGAGAAAAGGATTTGTACCGCTTGGCAAGACAGAGGAATAGCAGGGAAGGGTGTGCTGCAAGTTAGAGCATTAAAGGATGCAGATGGAAATGTCTGGACTATTGAGGAGACTGGTTTAGATGATGCAGGGGAGTATTTTGAGCAGCTGATGAATTAAAGAGAGAGAAGGTTGGATGATGTGAAGAAGGAAGTGCAGAGGATTAGTTAGAAGGAAGGGAGAGCCGTTATTAAGAGAATGAAGAGTTGAAAGTTTGTTGGCCCAGATGACATACCAGTAGAAGCATGGAAATATTTAGGAGAGATGGCAGTGGAGTTTTTAACCAGATTGTTTTACAAAATTTTGAAGGGTGAGAGGATGCCTGAGTAATGGAGTAGGATAAGTGGTGGTACCAATTTTTAAGTATAGGGAGATGTGCAGACCTGCAATAACTACAGTGGAATAAAGTTGATCAGCCACAGCATGAAGTTATGGAAAGAGTAACAGAAGCCAGGCTGAGAGAAGAGCTGACCAACTGTGAGCAACAGTATGGTTTCATGCCGATTGTGGCACTGGTGCGTCCAATTTGTTTCCTAAAATCGAAAACTTTAGGACATAGAAGACTTTGACAATAACATGTAAGAACTGGATTTAAGAATGTTACTAGTAGAAACCGACTACGCCACCCCAGGGGCTCAGTTACTGGGAATAACCCTTTAAAGAAATGCACCCAGGTTCATCTACAGCTGAGTCAGGACATGAGAGTTATTAAGAACTCTTAAAATTACATCAAACCATACATCATATACTACACAAGAATGCTTGGACTCCAGGGCTGGGGACCTTACTCGAATGATCTCCTATCCACAGCAAACACACGTGCACTCATACGACACCACCTGTCGACCACTGCACACCAAAAGAAAACCACCACTAAGCAGAGAGGAACTTGTCCCTCACACTAGAACTGGTCTCCCATATACCTGGAGAAGAAGCAAACCACAGTATGGTCAAATTAATTTACCTACACTCACACACACACACACACACACTAAACAATCACGAAAGGACAATAACAAGGACAAAAAGCAAAAAAAAAGTACAACAGGAATAATAAAAACAGTCAATTCTATTCAATACACCTCATAACATAAGCACATGACCTCTTAGCATTCCACTAGCTGTTGGGTAGCATCCAGGTCTTCAGACTCCTCAAATAAACAGAGATATATGTATAGCAGCAGTTTCTCAGGCCACCTCTCAGCAGACCATCACAGTGTGGAGCACTGAAACAGACACACTAACACATATACATGTATATAAATAAAGCACACAGTCCACAAAAGCGCTAGCATTTAGCTCCTTACCTAATCCAGTAAGCCGTTAGCTATAGCATGGTATAGCCAGAACATACATGATGCTCGGTACGTAGATAGCATGCACGGCGATGCAATATATCGCTCCGTCCGTGCTTTAGCGACCCGCGGACCACAATACAGCCAGGCAGTGAAGCAACCGAACAGCTAGACAACCAAGCAAAACAGCAAAGCAACCAAAAGGTAGCCCAACAAGAAGACAGCCTGATAAAACAGCCCTGGTAAGACAGCCCAGGCAAGACAGCAGCCCGGTACGAAGACACCCGGGTAGACAGCCCTGGTAAGACAGCTTACTACAACGGCTCTCAGTTCCTTACTTCCTAATTACAGAGAAATAAGCGTGTGAATGTGTGAATGGGAGGGAGGGCAGTGGAGTGGTAAGGTTGCAGGGAGAAGAGGTGGTGAAGGTAAAGAAGTTCAGGTATATAGGGTCAACAGTGGAAAGTAATGGAGAGTGTGTTAGAGAAGTGAAGAAAATAGTGCAGGCAAGGTGGAGTGGGTAGAAAAGAGTGTCTGCAAGAGTGAAAGAGAAAATTTATAGGACTGTGGTGAGACCTGCTCTGTTTAATGGTTTAGAGACGTTGACTAAAAGACAGGAGGCAGAGCGGAAGGTGGCACAGTTAAAGATGCTGAGATTTTTATTGGGAGTGACAAGTTTGGACAGGATTAGAAATGAGTTTATTAAAGGAACGTAGGACGTTTTGGAAACAAAGTGAGAGAGTTGGTTTGAATGGTTTGGACAGGATGTGCAGAGGAGGGACATGGGGTACAGTGGTCCCCCGGAACTCACAGAGGTTTACGTTCTAAGACCACCAGAGTTCTGAAAATCTATGATTTTTGGACACACCCCCACAGCCCCTATGGTACTTTGTAAATTCATCTAGACATTATGTTACTTTAATACAATATATATTTTTTATTATTATTTAATAATATTTGTTAGTGAAAACATAGTTTCAAATGCTATTCCTAACATTCCTTACATTCGTTCCCGCAGCGGATTTCCTTGAATTTTAAGATAGGTTCCAAATGAAAACCTGCGAATTTTGCCGAGCCGTGAGTTCTGAAACACAAATTATCACTAGTTGACTGTCTATCAATAGGAGAATGCTGAGGATGGAGCTGCCAAAAATAAGGAAAAGAGGAAGGCCAAGGAGGAGGTTTATGGATGTGGTGAGGGAAGACATGTAGGTAGTTGGTTTAAAAGAGGCAGATGTAGAGGACAGGGTAGTGTGAAGATGGATGATCCGATGTGGCAACCCTTAACAAGAGCAGCCGAAAGAAGAAGATACAAGTAAACCAAAAGCAGAAGATAAATTAAAAGAAAACTGCTGAAAATATTATATTGTATAAACAAGATATTAATAATGCACATTTTCCATTTTCCCCCTACAGGAAAACAATGGACTCGTCAACTTCTGGTCACTCTTTTTTAGCCATAACTCAACACGCCATGCAGTTTGGCCAACTTTAAGATTTTAAAACGACTAACTACAACCAGTTCTACCAAGTGTAGTTAGCACCTTGATGCTATGTAATAACCACAAAATAAAATTTACTTTAAAACAGCAGCAACCTGTGTGGGTGTTTGTTCTGCATAATGTTAGATATTATAGGATAGGAAACATGACATGAAAGTGTATGCATGCCTAAAAACTAGCCTGTGTGCACACCTGCATCACAACAGTGGCAAAGGGATGGAAAAAAGTAAGATGAATGGTGTATGTGCATGTATGCAAGTGACACGAATGCAAACAAGGACCGGTTACTTTGTCGCATTACCATAGTCAATAAAGATGAAGTCCAAAGTAAAAACATTAGTGAAACTAATTCTAATTCATTCTAACAATGTATCACATATTACAAGTACTCACAATAGCGGAGGCAGGTGCAAGTTTTGTGTAAAAACTTTTTTTTAAGTAAAATATAGGTAATGGTCAGTGAGTGATAGTAGGCTATTCTCAAAATTTCACAAAATTTAGTTGGGGATTGGCTTTGGGGAGCCACATTATTAACCTCTAGAGGGGGCTGAGTTTGTGAGGTTACCTTGTCAGCCTTTCACATGAATGAGTCATGGGAGCCTGCCTTGTTGGCTTTGAGCAGGAACTTGACTTCTGGGACCACCTAATTTGCATCTGACATTGAACTGTCAGCAACTGGCATAGAATTGACTTTAGGGGCTGCCTTATTGGCCCCAGCATAAGCTTGATTTGATTGGCCTTCTTCATTAGCCCCTGACTGAATGGCAATGGCAGACTGTCAGCTGGCCTAAACTCAGAATCACTGTCTTAGGTTTTAATATATTTTTTGTTTATGAATGTGTATTAAATTATTCCTAAAGGTCTATTCTCTTTATTTATTAAAATTTCTCTTCATAGCATGTAAATTTATGTGGTAGTTTCTATTTAATCAGATTTCAGCTGTCACATCACATATTGCTGCAGTCAAAGGTATCTGCCAAAAGGCCTTTAGAGTCAGCACCAGCAGGCCTTTTCAGCCTACACTCCATGGCGCTTGAAGGTGTTGCTTAAATCAATTAGATTGCAGTTTGGCCACTCTGAGGCCATCTAGAAGGCATCCAATAATGTCAGCATTTTCATGTCCTTTTAATTGGATGGTCAGAGCAAACACTGGATTGGATGGTCCACATCTGTAGGAAACTACACAAGCTCTAATAGATTAAATAGCTGTTTTTTTTTCATTCCACAATGGCTGACAGAGGAGGAGAAATGTATTTAGTTGCATATAAACTTACATGGACATTTATAAGATAGTCTTGAAAAAATCCAAGACATTGTAAGGAAGGAACAGCCAAAATAGTTAAGAACAGTTCTTTCCTGTAGGATTTGCACAAAAACACATAATTTGGTTTTAAATAAAATCTGAAAACCATAATACACTAAAAATATGAGCAAAAATGCATGGAAAACCCTGGGTCATAATATGAGTTTAATATTGATGCTTCTGCTAGAGATGATGTATGTGGTGCAGCTGTGGCTGCAGTGAAAGGAGACTTGTTGAATTGTGTTAATTGAGTTTCTTAATTTAGGAATGGCATTCCCTCTCGCTGCCTGAGAAGAGGAATATTTTGAAGGTGATAGTTAGATAAACAAAGCTAGTCTCAAAGATTTGCTACCACCTCATAAATCTTTTCATATACAGGACATTTCGAGAAAATTACAGTTCATACCTGATAAACAATTGTTTCAAAGGTAAAAGAAAAATAAGATACATTGAGATTGGAATGATTCACATAGTGACAGATGCAAGTATGGTAACAGATGTGATCTTTAATTAATCAAAAACAGACCAATTAAAAATCAGTCAACAATATGGTAAAAATGTAATAAGGTCAGGCAATATAAAACAGAACAAGCCAAGAACCAATGGGCTTGATGTTGGTTTAGGGATTTTGCCATTCTAAGTTTGCCATATCAGAGTTTGTGATCTATAAAGATCACAAGTAAATATTCTGCTCCCTTCAGCCAAAGTTGCCACTCCCAAAATGCCAGTTTAAATGTGAGGAGCTCCGTATTGTAATCGACAAAAGCAATAGGTTTACACTAGAGGCAAAGAAATAAATTTGTTGGGCTTTAGATTTATTCCTTTATTCCACCAAAGAAATAGCCTGCTCTATTAGTCATCGTTTAGCAGCAATAGCGGCCACAAAATGTGGGGTTGAGCCTGACCAATATTGAATATAAAGAGAATTCCATCATGCTAAATTCACCCATCTCACAGGCAGTCTTTTTGGCGATGCTGTCATTGGCTGCAATGCAAGTCTGTGAAACTGGATTGCTATGACAGATCTAAAGAACAGGCACCCATTTTGTGTTCTTTTGACAATGCCCTGTCATGTCGTACCTTATGGAGTTTATGGATACAGCCCTGGCTTTAATGCCATGGGCCCTGATTGAGATAACCCACATGGGACTTATGTATAATCTCCAAAAAAGGAATATGCTTCAAGGGCATTCTTTTGGTGGTACAGTATGTGCCCAGCTGGTACTTAACTAGTCTCAACCACAGGGCAGGTCCTCTTATGCTGAAATATACCTCTATAAAGTGTTGACTAAACACATGTTTATGTAGTTTGCTGGTGCTACCCACATTTTTGGGAATTAACCGTTTTTTTTTAATGCAGTGAACCAGAGTTAAATATATAATCTGAACATTCTGCTTTCTTATATTTGTACAGACCAGTCCCTGCAGAAATACATCTCAGGCCCTCTTTCAAGTTGTTGACTATAGTCTTTCTTATGCTTTCATTTCCTGACAAATATTTAGGATTTTTATTGAGCTGGTGTTCGGGTACCAAATATATGTTTCTTACCAGGCCCATGTTAACTAGTATGCATATAAACATAATGGCTAAGCTGTGCAAGGGTAGAAGAAATCCTCCAGATTGATTAAAAACTTTTCCTGTTTCTATAGAACAAATCTGTTTTCTAAACAGATTTTGTTTTTAATATTATTTCTAAAGTTGGTAGTGCTTCTATATTAGTGAAATGTTCCCTCCGAACCAATTTAAAGATAATTCAGATAAGTACCGTGTCATGCCAGTGCCAGAAACCATTAGAAACTCACCATTGCACAACACAATGTTGCCTACACACATGGTCAACATTTCCCAGCACTTCACATCATAAACAGGTTCACACTTCCAAAAGCCCTAATCATGACAATCTATATTTACACTCAATTTATATAAACAGACTTTGAACACTGCTTTATTGTAAAGCAACACTCCGTGCACCTTGCCTGAACCTTTTGATTCTGTATTTGATATGTTTTTAATCTTTCTTTGTTAGCTGTACTTGTAAGCTAATTAATTTTTTGTCTTAAGGTTTAATAAAACTTCTAACTATAATTTATGGCAAACTTGACCCATCAACATTAATTTGTTTGATGACATCACCTAATGCCTGTTGCTGTTAATTAATCCTGTTAATAAACCTGTTAATTCTAAATGTTGATAAAAAAAGACATTTTTTTTCTGCCTTCTATGATGCCTTTAGTTGCTTATTAGCATAGACAAATTTCGAAGTGTAGGAAAGCCTACCAGTTAAAATAATTAATTGTAATTTGCTACAGTATAATAACATTGGAAACATTTTGATTTAACCAAAATATTGATCTTGACTTTATTTTTTACATACTAAACCCTTATTTTCATTAGTTAAACTGAAAAATATTTCTCTTAAATTTTAAAGTTTGTCCCTTGTTTGCAAAATATACAACGCAAGAACTTAAAATGATCCTAGGCATGCAGTGAAGAGTTAATATTTGGTAAGCCAATTTTTAGACAGTATGCCAATAATAAGGTTGTTTTTGAATAAAGCATTGACACAACTGATCTGACATTCCTGGCATATGCATCCTAGACCACCTTCAAATGTGGTGATTACAGTTTTACAGTGAATTTCTGTGCAACAATGTTTAGTGCTGTCCACTTACAATGAGATTATGACAAGGATGTATGTTAATGTCTGGTGTGAAAGGGGCAATAGATATGATTATCAGATCAGCATGACAATTATCCAAATGTATTCATTATATAAAATTGCATACAATTAATAAGAATTAAAATGCAGTCTTTTTTTTGACAATACATCTTTTAATTATTATTTTAATGTCTTAATATGATGAATTGGTGTTAATGCTTATAAACATGTTAAGAAAAGCATCATTCATCATTTGTGATTTACACTAGTTACATTATTTGTTCAATATATTGTTCAATAAATATGTAAATGATATGTTTAAAAAAAATATGTTTAATAATACTTCTGTTTACACGTTTTAATATAGCATAATTCTTTAATGACTATTTTACCAACATCAGCTCTTGATCTATTATTGCATCTTTATGCCATGAATTTACTTTAAGTGGCCTATCATCATAAATTTATCATTATTTAAGCATGGACTATTGTTAGTTCACGATTATTGTATGCATATTCATGTCATGACTTTGCAACTACACATTTTGGACCTATTGTATAGGAACACTGTACAGTAAATGATTATGAACTGTTATAAATCATGTTGCCAGAAGCGAAATTGACATATGTCAATGCCCCTGTACACATCTATAAGTCTTATTCTCCACTTTTATGTAATAGTACCACTCTTTCTGAAAATGAACAGTGATCAGAGAAGCTATCTATGTAAGTCAAGACCAGCAGTAAACAGCACAACCACAGCTGCAGAACAGTACATAAAATAATCAATAAATTATACTTGTTTACCAAGGTCATTTATATCAAAATAGGGTTTTGTACTATTTATTTTATATTTGAGTCCATTAGATGAAGTTTACCTGTAAGTGTTAATTAATGCAATAATAACAAATCCTTAATATTTTGTTACAGTGGCCATTTTTAACACAAAAATTATCATGACTTAATTAGATAAGGTTTGTGAATTAATTGTTTCTGATTAGTACATTAGTAAATTCATCATTAGTTCATAATGAATCAGGAACAGGTTATAAAATGTTACCAGCATACGCTTTGAGTCTGAACATGTGTGGACAGATTTACTAATGTACCTACATTATCCCTGTCAATATGTTTGGACCAACCTGCATGCTTTTTAACTATTTGAAATGACATAAACTTTATTTTGCACTTATGTTTTCAATTACCTTGAATTATAAACATAATGGGGGAGTGGTTGCTCAGTGGTTAAGGCTCTGGGTTACTGTTCAGAAAGTTTAAGCCATCGTATCGCCAAGCTGCCACACTTGGGCCCTTAACCCTCTCTGTTCCAGGGGCACTGTATTGATGCTGACCCTGCGCTTTGACACCAGGTTCTGAACAAGCTTGAATATGGGGAAAAAAGTATTATACTGTGCTGTAATGTATATGTGCAAATAAAGGCTATTCTTCATTCTTCAAATCTATAATAATCACAAAAGTAAAAGACTCCTATTTATCCATCCTTTGGTATTTCTTTCAATTTAGTTTAGTATGCTGAGTAACTACATGGCAGATGCCTTTGAGATTTGCATAAAGTTAAGATCCAATAAAAATGCAGACAGAATACAGATAAGGATATATTTAAACAACATGAACAAATGGGTAGATAAGATTGGATCAGCCATATTTTAGAAAAGACAGCCAGAAACACACAGAATTTTAATGCAAGGTGTAAATTGGGCCTGCTCTCCATACAGATAATACATTCTGGTGAAAAAAATAAAATAATCACATCACAACTGGTGCTAGGATTATTTCAGAATATTAATGAAAGTACTGAAATTGTTATTAAAAAACAAAACAATGCAGATGTAATTAGGACACTGTAATGATTCCAGGATGTCTTTATAAACTGTCCAAAAGCTTTATACTATGATAATGTTTTGAAAAGCCTTTGGTGAGTGATAAACTGTGAAAGTTATTATTATTTTGCACATATTAAGACAAAATGAACACATACTAAGATTTTAAAAATTTCAATTGTTTTCTTTTTTTTGCCTCTCTTCACAAAATGTTTTCTTAAATATATGCAGTTTATGATGTCTAAAACTGGCAAACACTGTTTTATAATTATATTTCTGGCCTCAGCATTGTGGCTCAGACTGTGTGGTCTTTTGGATGAAAATTAATTACACACATTTCCTGTTATTATGTTTTTTATCCATCCATCTCAACACACACATAAGGCTCTGTCTACCAAACAATCTTTATCCAGGATAAAAGATAATAATGTGTCAGGAACTTGAGGTCCCCTGGTGGTCTAGTGGTTAGGATGCGGCGCTCTCACCCCTGTGGCCCGGGTTCGATCCCTGGTCGGGGAACCAACCCCAGCCACTCTTAGTGCCGGTCCCAAGCCTGGATAAATAGGAAGGGTTGCGTTAGGAAGGGCATCCAGCATAAAAACGTGCCAAATCAAACATGCGGATGATCCGCTGTGGCGACCCCTAATGGGAGAAGCCGAAAGAAAGTAGTAATGTGTCAGGAACTCGGAAATTTTCTTCTATGGTGTTATTTATTGTTGGGTTGCAAAGAAACTGCATACTCTAAGTGCATGTATGTCTCCTCAATCCTGAGATTCCCATTAAAGCAGTTTGATTAGTGGCAATTCATCTTGACCTCATCTAGTATCTCATCTATTCAGTTATGTTTAGTTCTGTTCAATTATGCAAAAATCTTCACAATAGTGATTATTTACCATTTTGTTATATAATAAGTACAGGTCTTATATGTGCAAAACACACATGCAGGTCACCTGAGAATTAATTTCTGTAATATTTAAAACATTAATCAAAGTAAAACCTTAAATACTCATTAAAGACATATATTCACCATATACTGACATGCAATGGTAAAAAAGGTAGACATTATAAGAAGGAATTCATATACAGGATGCTTGCCTAATACATGTCACACTTGTATTGTATTGTTTTATTATCTTTTTATATTCCACTGTTTAATTCTATTCAATTCCACCATCCCTCCATGGTTTCTCTTTTTTTTTATTTATTTACATTCAATGGATATTAGTGATATGCCCCGTTCGGCTGCTCCACATTAGGCCCAAAGTCACTTTTACAAAAATAAGACTCTGTACATTGCATTTCACATCAATCCATAGCACGGCTGCTTATCCTTACATCGTGCTGGTATGTGTGTGTGCTATTGTTTTTCTTTTAAGATGGTTCTGGCACAAACTGGAGGCATGGTTTGGGTCATTCTCCTGCTGTAGAATGTACTTTTTTCCTAAATTTATTCTACTAATTAAAGATTACATATTAAATGTAATGAAATCTCCAAGCCCACATAATGACTTTTTCAGTGCAGTCT
Source organism: Silurus aristotelis (assembly GCF_946808225.1). Taxonomy (NCBI): domain Eukaryota; kingdom Metazoa; phylum Chordata; class Actinopteri; order Siluriformes; family Siluridae; genus Silurus; species Silurus aristotelis. The sequence goes on from NC_139583.1 coordinate 21,406,274, forward strand.
CTAATATCAGTCGAGCCCCCAATCCCCTGCACTCCTCCTCATATTAGTAATCTTTTTGTTAGTGTTTTCAACTTAACTCATGTTTGCTACTAAAAAGAAGCATTGATGTGCTTTTTGCACTGTGCGGAAACTCTTGAGCTTATTGGTTTGAAACAATATGTATCAATTTATGTTATACATAGCTTATAAATCAAACAAATACATTTATTAAATACAACTTCTATCCAAACTCAAACTTTATTTTTGTGTTTTTTAATTGTTAGACTGCATTTAGCATATCGTCATCATCAGTTGAATTTATAGTGGAGTATTTGGTCATGCTGTCAGCCTGGTGTGTCACAAAATCAATACTAAGGGCTTTCATATACTTAAAAACATTTTTGCACTTTCTAAGGTTCCATGTGATGCTGAAAGCTTTAGCCATCTTACACACAACAAGGTGACCTGGGAGAGTGATAGAGGGAGAAAAAACAAATAAATGAGCAAAGAATAGAAGAAGATGGCTGTCAGGGATTCACCCTGCCACGCCCCCCTCTGTAGCTGTCAGGGATTCACCCTGCCACGCCCCCGTCTGTAGCTGTCAGAGATCCACCCTGCCACGCCCCCCTCGATAGCAGTCACGCTGCTTCCCAAGATTACCGACAGCTGTGGCTCATGAAAGATCAGACTACATAAACTCACGTTCTTGAGTCACAGGCTGTCGGTCGTTATATTGTCAAGCTGGACAATCGCGTGGCTGCTCGACCGCCGGCTGTATGTGCGAATTCCACTTCCGACTTGGATTACTCATTGCCAAAGGCTTTATGGATTATGCTTGGGACATTCGAACTCATAGCGGACAACGCGTCTCGAGCGGATGTCTTTGTTTGTTGTTTTCAACGGCTTATGAGTGTTTTTGTGTTGTACGGTTGTTGAAATAAAAGGACAATGATCGGATTATATCGGCTTCCGCGTCTGCAGCCTGACAATGGCCTATAATTATCCAAAATAAAAGAAAAAAAAGAAAAAAAAAGATAAATGCAGTGGACATTTTTGGACATGGCACATGAACTTTAGGAGTAAACATGCACTTTGCAACATGTAGCTGAAATTTTCATGTCAACCATAGTATCAACAAAGAAATTTTTTGTTTTGCTGTAAACTGTTCTAATTGACCCTCCCTAGGAAAGCTTAAAACATTTTTTTTTTTACAAAATGTTGCTCATTTTGATGTCTAAAATAGCTCATTGTACTGATATTGCAGCTTCTGTACAGTAAATAATACAATTGTGTTTGGGGAACAGTGGGGAAGCATTGGTGACAGTAATCATTATGTGCTTGCAATAAAGTCAGCCACATGACAGCGGTGGCACTGTTTGGAGGTTGTGTAGTCCAAAAAGAGGATATTTGGGTACATCCTGGATGAGTTGATGGGATCAAATGTTCACAGCATCTTTCACAGACCAATTTGATTTGCCTGTAAATGTCGTTTAGGTATGCTAGGACTAGCCTCTCAAAGCACTTAATTACTACAGAGGTAAGGGCAACTGGTTGGAAAATGTTATATTTAATTATTCGTAAGTCACCAGCCTCAGAAACTGTCTCAACTCTGCATCTTGGGCTGGCTGCAATAGCTGCTTTGGGGATGCACCTGCTCACTAAAAGTTATGACTATAGATGACTATGTCATCTACAGTATATGGGTAGTGGCATATGTGTACTTGAGACGTTAATGTTACGAACATACTGAATAAAAATGAGGCAATAAGAGGCATTGTATATGCATCAAATGCAGACACTGCATTGCCATTCCTACCAGGCTGCTCCAATCACTGTGGGACTCCTCAATTACATCCATGTTAAGCATTGCCTTGAGTTCCTTTGGAACCACAATGTTTTTTGTGATTTCACTTTTTAGCAATTGCTTTTAAATTAACATGCTCAATTCCAGTGATCAATTAAAGATAAGTGTGAAGATGGGGCTAGCTGGCCTTCGCAAAGTTTTCAGGCAGAAGGGAGACACCTGGACAGGGCTGAGGGCCTTCCTTGTTTTTTTTTTACTAATGAACAATCGCCTTACATCATCTTCACAGATTGTCATGGATGAACGGGGAGTACAGTGGCTGGTTGGAGGGTGGGGGAGAAGTTTAACAGTTAACACGCTGATTAATAAACTTCTTAAACCTGCAGTAGTATGTGTTCAGATATTCAGTCAACTTTTGTGTGTTGTCTGAGTGAGGGTGGTGGCCTGAAGTTGGTTTTAAATTGTAGGCTTCTCCATGCTGACCTCTTTTGTTTGGATGATTCTGGGTTCATTGTATAGAAACCTTTCTCCATTCATATGAGCTGCCTCTTTGTCTTTTCATAGATGTCTCTGTTTATCAGTAAACCACAGCTTGTCCTTGCTGATTTTTCCATTTTATTTTCAGATTACAATTTATGTTTGTATGTTGGAATATGACAAACCAGACAGTAGTCAGAGTAGCCGAGTGCAGCTCGGGGAACAGAGTGGTAAGGGTCCTTTTAGACAGTATAGCAGTTTTAGTTTTAGAGTGTAAATTCCCCTTGTTGGACACCTAGTGTTTTGATTGAAATTTGGAAGATTAACATTTAGTTTTGCTCTGTTGAAGTCACTTGAAATAATAAGGAGTGAGTCCAGATGATTCTGCTCAATGCCAAATTCCACCACCTTGAGACTTTCCTGTCTGTGCTAAAATGTGAGCTGCACTGTAAATCTGAAAGCCATATAGCAGATTGTGAGAAGTCTTTGTTGGTTTTGATGAGAAGTTGTAATTTATTTATCTTATCTCTAGGTTAGCAAATGTAAACAAGAATGCAGAAATTAGAGCAGTAAACAAATCTGCTTATCCCGCATCCATATTTTCTGCCTGTGATATTTGTAAAATGTTTTAAATCTGCTTTGGACTAATAATGCTTTGGATCAATCGCTTGGCATGAGATTCCTGATGTCCAGTAATTCAACCCTGGTGTAACTGAAATGGTCAGTGTTACAAATAATGACGAACATAAATAAAAACACAAAAGAAAATGTAATTGCACTCTACCACATTTGCCATGTGTGTCGACATCTTGGAAGCTTATTAGGTTATTAGATCACTCTCTACATACTGTATATCACAAGCTACATTTCTTGAACCCAAGTGTATACAGTAGGTCATTTAAAAAAAAATTACAAAATTAAGCTTACTTGTAAGTGCCCTCACAATGTCTCACTTTCTTTTTATCTGTCTTTTAAAAATCTTTCAGAAACAGACAGTAAAACAAGGAGGTTAATCCACCTATTTCTCTCTCCCTTTGAAAAAAAGAGTGGTGGTGAAAGGAGGGTGTGAGTGAAGGGGGGTCGTTGTACGTCACTGTGTAGTTGATTATTTAAACAAGCAAGGAGAGGAGCCTCATTCAGCCTGGTAATTATACTGCGAGACTGAATGAGAGAAAGCGAGGATCAGAAAGCGCTTCAGTCTGGGAAGCACTTCAGTATGTCGAGCTGTTTACCCAAAACTTCTACCAAACAATGTTGCTACTCAAATTAGGTAATTCCTGGCCCTAAATGAATTGTGTGCTGTATTTGAGAAGTAAAATTCAGTTACAAAAGTTACAAAAGAAAAATATGTAAAATTATATATGTATAAATATATCTAACCACATAGAGGAAATTAAGTTCTAACACATAGCAAAGAATCGTAGCACCGAGAACACGTTCTCATTAAGGGCCTGCTTTATACTCAGCCAACACACATGCACATACACACACATGCACACTTTGTCTTACTATTCTTGTGATGACCTTTCATTAACACATTATCATAATTATTCAAAAAGCTAATTAATTTGTTTACCTTAAACCTAAATTCCAAATGTCCCTTCAAGGTCAAGGCTGTCAGGTATCCCTATTCTTTTGCTGTTCCATCTTTATAGCTGCATACTGTGTAAAAAATACTGTATGCATGTTCAGTATGACCATGTATTTGAGTTAATGATGAGAGATAATTTTAGACTGAGGAAAGTATTCATATTTGTCAATATTAAATAAATGATGAGTGCAATGTAATGAATGGATCTAGTTATGTTTGACTTCTACTGTCTTTAATATAGATGTGGTGCCATCAGAGTAGATTATTTTTTAAATTGAATAATGATATCTATTGTAATGCTTTTTCTACTTAAAAAATATGTAAGAAATTCAGAATTCAGGTATTGATGCCTCATTTTGTCCATTTAGAAAGAAGGTGTTCAATATTGAAGTGTCCAAATAATTCTGCATTCTAGCATTACTAGGTACAACCAACTTTAGCCCAAGTAAGCGCAAATATGCCCAAGATCTTTAGCTAAAACAAAAATATAAAGACATTATATACAGTTATTTCAATAAATGTTCACAGTGTATTTAGCAGCATTAAACCACATTATTAATTTCATTAGCCAACAGCCACTGAACCACTTTGTTTGTTAAAAGTTACCGATCACTCATACCTGTTCCTTGTTATTTTGATTAGCACTTTTGCATGTAGCTTTACCCAACACAGCAATCATTGTCTTATCTTTGTCTCTCCATGTCTTTGCTCGTGCTCACGGTTGTTTATGGTTATTTTGTGTTTTGTGCCTAGTGTTTGCGTTTTATGTTTGTGAAGTTCAAAAGATTCTTTGTTTGTCTCTGCTATCCTCATATTTTATGACAGAATGTGTAACCCAATTTTTTTGCTGAGCAAGAGGACCTTCTTGAGAGGAACCTTTGGGATCTATAGGGTAGGGGAAGTTTGATTAAAGCCACAAAAGAGGGGCTTGATGCCATGCTGGGGATTTCTGGAATTTTTTCTATGGCCGACCTGATGGTAAATATCTCTCGTTTCCTCATTGTAGAAGAGTCTGTCATGCTTCTGTGTCCTGCGTAGGACACTGTTATGCCTCTGTATTGTGCTTAAGGTGCAGCTGTGGCCCTCTGCCTGAATGAGGACACTGTGGTGCTGCTCTGTCTCTTGCTAAGGATGCTGTCATGCCTCTGACCTGAAGTGAAGACCCTGCCATTCCTCTGTTCCCCCTGAGGATGTAGCTACGCCTCTCCAATCATCCTGCTTGGCTGAGGACATTGCTTCCCCACCCCCCCACCTTCCTTTTTCCTGGCTGAAGATGTTGCAACACCCCCCTGCCTGGCTGAGGATTATACTACAATGCATTTAAGGACAATATTAAATGGATCACAAGATACAAAGTGTTGCTGCTATTATTTACCTGCAATGACCCTTTTGCAGCACCCTATAAATAAACTGGAACCTGGGTTATTAGTAAACAAAGATTTATGTGTGTTTCCCTTACGGTGTAGTTATGTTTGTTTTGTTATTGATTAAGTGTTTATTCTGTTCAAACTGTATTTGCAATTTTGTATACTTTGTATCTGACCCATGTCATTAGTCTTTCTTAGTACAATCATTTTAGTTATGACTGACCTCCTCTATGATTAGACGTTTGGTCTTACAAATATAAATGAATCTGAATGAATGGACTGAATATATAGGACTCCAAATGTTTAACTTTACCGGGACCTTTGACAACACCATAACAAAAAAATACCTAAAAACAATTGAAAAAAAGTTGTAATGCAAAAACCAAAAACTGGAAAATTAAATGTGTCTTAATTTTCCACAGTGAAGAATAAGATAATATTAACAATAAATAGACAAGCTAACAGCCCACTAGACGATAGCACTCCTTTAGCAAACTCAGCAAATGCAATGAACAGATGAAGGTCAATATACTGGTAAAGCCTCTCTCTCAATGACAGTGCCAACCTGGGAGATAAGAATGTAAAAAATTAAGATAAGCTGTAATATGAAGAGACTGGGAGAATTCATCTTACTCAACAGAACATCTAGAGAGAAGTAGAGAGAGCAAGGGAGAATTAATGATAAAAGTGAGGCCATATTGACCCAGCAGGTCCTGAGCACATGCAATTCTCAATTACTGCCTGTGTTTAGTGTTTTTGTGTAGTTAATAAGAAGACTGTTGAAATGAAAGTTTCTTTTTTCATTTTGTTCTTGTCATGCCTCTCTTATTCTGTTTTTGTTTTAGAGGGATTTTGTCACACAACTCTCCGTGGTTTGATGGTCTAAAGATAAAGAAAACAGGCAGACAAAACCCGTGAGGAAAACCTATCATGTATTACAGTGGGACAGCCAATCTACTTGAGCGCTATTTTCTGCGTGGCTCAGTACATTTGTTGAACTCTGGTGCGCTGTCTGTGTACCATGATGGAGGGGGAACAAGGTGAATTGCAAACACAGCTTTGTGTTTTAGGTATCACCAGGGCTTAAATTCAGGTCAGCACTGTGTGAATAGAATGCTCTATCTGGAGACCACAGGGATGGCAAAGACAGGGCAGGGTGTAGTGAAGTGCAGGCAATCATGGCATGTGGACCTGGGGTGCAGAGGGAAATCAGGATTATACAAAGAACAGGCTCATGCCTGTTCTGCCTGTTCTGCCTGTTTTGCAACAACAAACTGAACAAAAGAATGGCTAATTTCAGACTGCATTAGTTGACATAATGATCTGGCATTAATGGAGAGAGAACTTCAAGAGCTGATGCTGTCTGTTAGGAGGATAAGAAGCAGGTGTGTTCATATGATTGATACACATACACTGAACAGAAGAAGAATGAGAGACAGACACCATAAAATGAAGGGGCAGGAAAATAAACTGGAAAACCCAGGAGCCTAGGCCACAATGCAGTTCCTGTCCTTTTTTTTTCCAAAACACAGTGTCACCCCCACCCACCCAAACACACACACAATTTGTGAAAAAATTTGTATAGAAAAGAAAATTCACAAAATGCTAAACTAAATAAAAATGCTTTCAAATTAGATCTAAACACAGAGACTGCATTCTACTGTATATTGCATATTAGCCAAAAATTGAAAGGCAGTTCCATAACTGTGGGACTTTATAAAAGAAAGCTCTGAGCTCTTCAAGATACCAAAAATAGTACCAACTAGACCTGTTGACTCATAAAATACTCTCACTGCTGCATTCTGAACTGAACTGAAGCTTGTTTATGCACAGAGATACTGTGTCATCAGAAAGCTTGCTTCAAACTGCATGTAGTCCTAATATATTTATATCTGTCTTGAAAAAAATAATTGGAAAGAAGTTAATAGGCATTCAGTGTCTAATGTATTTTTTCTCAACTTTATTGAGGTGGCGTCTCTCACCTGGCTTTTGCTAACATGCAGCTGTGTGTCATCAGCATAACAACTAACTGGAAACTAACAAAATACTTACAAATAACTTTACCCAGAGGTAGCATATTTAAAGGAAACATTTTTTTGTCTAAAAATAGAATCTTACAAAACAACCAAAACCTCACAGCAATAAGAAAAAGTAAAATTTTAATTTGTATGTACAGTGAAATCCATGATGTTAAAAACTGCACTAAGGTCAAGTACTGTAACACAGCAAGGAGACACAACCCAGTTCAAAAAATAGTAGTTAATTTTTTCCCACTTTAACCAGCACTCTATGTGCAATGATAAGGCCTAAATATTGACCTCTATTGTCGGTACAAGCATTTCTGCTGTGCTTTAACATTTCTTTAGATCTTGGAGATTAAAAGAATGATTGTTATTGGCCTATATTTGGGCAGCTCAAAGTGACAAAGGTTTTAATTAATAGTTATTATTTTTAATTACTAGAATTATCTATAAATCACATTGTTTTTCAAGCATAACCTGTGTATCCAGCAGGTAAAAGACTATAACCTGGTATAAGCAATGTTTCATTGCTACATTGCAAATTGTGTCTTTTGAGATGCTGTGTTGTCACAATGTGTGTAAAGATTATTTGATTCACCACACCTTTCTTCACATCTTCACAACCAGTGTGGCCATTCTCATCTGAGCTATTTTATTAACAATTAATGTCTTGCACTTTTAAATATTTATATTGTTATGAAGTACAGGAATCTAGATCCTAAATAAGCAAGGCTGTGGTAACAGTGCCAGCTACCTTGACCTTGACCTTGAGGAGTGGGGGCCCAGTGGTTAACGTGCTGGGTTATTGATTGGAAGGTTGGAGGTTCAAGCCCTGGTATCACCAAGCTTCCACTTTTGTGCCCTTGAGCAAGACCCTTAACCCTTTGTGTTTCAGCAGCACCGTATCATGGCGAAGAAAGAATTTCACAATGCTGTAATGTATATGTGACAAATAAAGGCTATTATATTCCTTTAGATACACTCCCATTATGAGAAAAGAGGGGGCAACTATTTTCTCTCTCTCTTAGTGTTTTCTTAATGAAATATTTTCAGCTTACTATTTACCATTACTGATTAGAAAGATGTTAGAAATTAAAGTTCTAGTCTATATTAGTTTTAAAAAATATATATATATCCTTTTCAAATTGTTCAAGGGTTGGAGGGGGGGTCGATGAATTTTCAATTCATTAATAATATATAGAGTTCAAATAATATTGTACATACTGTGTATCTGATACAAACAAACAGTAAACATTTTGTTTACAACAGGTAAATATTTGATATATCCATCAAAAATATATTTCACATTTCTTTTCTTATTCTGATTTGCAGTATCTGCTCAGAATCTGCATGAAAAACATGCAAAACAGCACACTAATGATAAACCGAGAATAAACACAAACACCCTGGAACTACAGTATATCGAAGAATCAAAGTTAAACACAATACCATTATAACTCGGTTACATGCACCAACCATGCACTGGCTAAGTAACTACATTTGGGATTAAGTAGTTTGTTGATAGCAGTTTCATTAAGAATCACCCCTAGTTCTTCCTCAAATAAATAATCTAAAATGCTTAAAACTTCATTAGTAAACTATGCTGAGAAGCATTTACTATGACAAAACATATTAATGATTTAAACCCCCAGAAGACACTGTTAATTGGCTCAAGCACAGTTGCAATGGTGCAAATGTTTGTGTGCTGCATAATCCAGCATTTTTCTTAGTAAAATAGAATCATAATTTAGACATGCCATCATGTACAATTAAGCTATAGTTTATATGTGCTGTAACATTTTGCGATTCCTTGGTACAGTGATATGGGAAAACCCCCAAAACTATACTTTCCTGTCTTTTTCAGTTAAAGCAGTTGCCATGTTTAATATGTAAACAACAATGCAAACGTTTCTGAAGGTGAAAGAACACTAGGTATGAAAGATTTTGAATTTGGAAATTTGGCTACTAAATGTTTACTATTAAATTGACAAGTTTTAAATAGTTCAATCATAAGCACTGGGGTCTTTTGTGTCAGTGAGATAATGCCAATCAGAACAAACAAACTGGTTACTTTTATACTGATGAATAGAAATATAGCAACAAAATAATTAATTCATTCATCTTCTCCCGCTTATCCGAAATTCGGGTCGCAGCAGTCTAAGCAGATTCCCCAGACACTTCTCTGTGTCCAGGGATCGGGCTGTCAAGGCCCCCCGCCTTTGACTGCTGCCCAATCCTCTCAGCACCGGTCCCTTACGGTCCCTCCTGCAGGTGGTGAGCCCAAGGGAAGGCGGCCCCACGTCGCTCCGACGTCACGGTCCCTGATTTATTTTTCACGTAAGGGTCCCCTGGAGCATAGAGGGTTAAGGGCCTTGCTCAAGAGCCCAAGAGTGGCAGGTTGGCGATACCGGGGCTTGAACCCCCGACCTTCCGATTGGTAACCCAGCGCCTTAACCGCTGGAGCCACCACTCCCCCAGCAACAAAATCATATATTAAAATCCTGTTTTTTAAATAGTACTCTCCTTGCAGCCTTCTTTTTTATTTAGTTTTAATGTAATAATCACCAAGGAAATAAGGTACATATGTATGTTTATACTGTACCCAGGAGGAAAGCACCTTAGAATTTGTCAGGTTCTTGTGAAATCCATGGATTACTTTCAAAACCCAAAATCTGGTTAAAACCTTGGGGTAAAAATAAACTGTACTTTCCCTTTCACACTGCTAATATTATACACTTTTGCTCACTTGTCCTTTCCAACATAAAAATTATTTGTCCATAATCTATTAATCCAGTTTTCTCAAGTGTTCCTTGACAGTATAATGTCAGTTTCTTGTCAGTAAGAGACTGGATTATGGTAACTTGCTCCTGGAAAGCCTTTAAATGCCATTCAGCCTATTTAACTGAGTAGAGAATGCAGCTGCTTGACTAGTTTTTAAACATCCTAAGTTCTGCTACATAATTTAATTGCAGTGTGCTCTTTACTAACTTCCTTTAGCTGCCCACTTCAAATTTAAAACAACAATGCTTACCTAAAAAGTCAACAATGGTCCACCACTCAACCACACACATTTGGAACCATTGCTTGACCATCATTCGGGGTACAAAGCAGGCATGCATCAAGACTCTTTTTTTTTCCATGCCTAGGTGATGTAATAAATGTCTTCTAAATGTCTGAACAGATAATGTCCAATTATCTTAAGATAAACCTTATTTTGAAATACATAAATATTTTTTAATATGAGCCTTATTTGTTTTTATGAACTGTTTTCCTTATGTCATTATGAAAGCCTAGAGGGGTAAAACATTAATGACTGATAAAGATTTAATATAAACAATCAAAAGAGAAAGCAAAAGAGAGAGGTAGAGGAAAAGTCTAGGCAAAGGCAACCTATTTAATGAGACGTTAATGGTTTTATAAGCTGCCTGAAACATATAAGGAATATCAGTCCAGGTGCCAGAGCTTTATTGAACCTCAGTCGGGTGGTCCATCACTGTGGGACCCTAAAAGCTAATGAATGTGACACTGAACTGATTATTGAGCCTCACTGAGTACAGTGAGAATTCAGTAGTGAATAAACAACTCCATCATGAGGGGCTAAAACTCATCAATCAGAGCGCTAATATTCTGCAGTGAAAAGCCAGCTGATTAGTTATAAAGAATGCTGCATATTTGGTGATAATGCTAAACAAGTTTCTGCTCTGCAAAAGGTGAAAAGGTCAGCAAACTGAGGAGGAGAGTGTAAAATGGATTATTGCAGGATGATAGAAAGCTCAGAAAACACTTTTACACCGACTAAGTGAAGAATGTAGCACTGAAAATGTAAGTGGAGGTGGACATTGGGGATGGTACTATTGTTGTTGCTTGGAGGGGGGGTTTGCTCAAGGTCAACAATGTTTTTTCTTCACCTGTTTTAATGAATTTCAAAAGGGGCATCCTTTCACTCTTATAAAACAATCAATCAATTGAGCACCACTGTCATCTTTTATATGCCACTCTCTGAAATGAAGAGCTCTGAAACAGTAAATTACATGAGCAAAAGCAATTTGCACAGATTTCCACATGGATTTATGGATTCGCTTTTATCCTTTTGCTTTCCATCTAAGCATCCAAGATATGCGATAGACATGTAATATTTTTTTCATTGAGTGTGTTTATTACTCATGTATAAGTAATAGAGTCTGGCGTACCTAATACATTAACACCTATGGTGAGGAAGGCAGAGGCAGTTGGTGGCAGTTGCAAGCATTTATGAGTGGGTACCTCACAAAGAATGTTCATAGATTCAATTAATCCTATTAACAAACATAAGGTGCGACAGGTTTTGGCTTATTCACATACAATTGTAGTCATCATGGGGACAGAAGAAATTGGCAAATGTCAGTTAATAGCAATAAAGAATCTATTGTTCTTTTCTTAATAGTCAAGCTGAAATTGCATTCAAAAAATAAAATAATACAATAATTATAAAATTTGTATTAAAAAAAGAGAAAATCCTTTGATAATTTCTAGCCATAATCCATTAAAGACTACAGAATATATCTTACTCAGAACCTGTAAGAAAGCAATAGCTTATTTTGACCATTTAAATGCACGTTTCTGCTGTATACGTTAATTCTTTTTTATTAAATAGACAATAAATGCAACCCAGGTTAAGGGTAACATTTGCAATTAGATCAAATTATCTACAAAGACATTAGTATCATATATAACTTGTTAAATAATATCACAGGTGTGCAGAAAACTAAACACAAAATGCGTATTGCTTCATGGTCTCTAGTTGAACAACTAATTTTATTTGCCCTACACTGCCTTCTTAATTTGCACTTGAGTTCTAATGTTCAATAGTGGCATGTTCAATTAGTTCATCTGCCATTCAAAAAATGTCAAAATGTAGTGGCCTATTGACCACTTCCCCTCTTCGATATTGTAGAACATCCTGCAACCACTAAATAAAAAAAGTGTCCAGCATTCCATTATTACATTGGTTATTCTACCATAATTACCAGTGCTTTAATGCAGTGCGCAAAACAGTGCAGTTGTCCCTGCACACTACACTAAAAGGATGATATGACACTGTGCTATAGACAAAGTAGGAATATGTTAACCACATTGTAACTGTAAGTGTAAACATACCTAAAAATTTCCAGAATAATTTTTTTTGAGCATCATATTGACACCAAATCACCTGACAAAGGTGCCAAGAATATCAACAGAGGAAATGCTATGCCTATACACCTCATTAGGCAATTTGAGAACCATCAGAAACATGCCACATAAAGTTCCAGTTCTTTTATTTCTGGACTGCCAGGCCAGATTCCAATAGCTAGGTACTTTGTAACCATGATGATAAAGTCTCTAGAGTTTAATGATGAACAGTAATAATGCAATTACCTTAATCTGTAATTCTTACCTTAAATCCAGCATTACCATAAAAGTATTCCAGACAATGGAAATTATGCTTCTCACTGCTACAGCAAAGTCAGTTGTAACAAAAATGTCACTGTTTTACAGTCACAGAATACCAAGAAATTACAGTGCATTGTCAACCAAGAAAAGACGTTTCACCCAACAAAGTTGCAAGACCTTTTGTTGGTTTTGTAGGTTCTTTCCACCACACATCATGACCATAATGTTATAAAGGTCTTTCCTGAGTTACAAATTAATTAAATGTATAATACTACTATTGGCATGATATGCTGTATAAGGTGACATGCTTTATAAAAACAAAATCATTTCCATATTTCAACTACTAAAAGATACAGACAGTTTCCCCACTTTGACTTGATCCTTGTTACCCTGGATGGGTTAGTTTTGATCACTCAGGATGTTCATAAAGTGTTTGCAAGTCACTTTAGAGTCCCAGCAATACCAGAATACTCAAGGTGCATTTGCTATATTCAATATTTGACTACTGGGAAAAGAGTTCCCATAGCAAGTATTCTAAAAGACAAATGTCATGATAAAAAAGGAGTAAAACAAAAGTCTACTTTCAAAAGTGTTATTTGGATTCAAAGAATGTCCAATATAATAAGGCTTGCTTGCCATGCATGGCTTTTTAATGAAGGGCAGAGCCATGTCCGTTATGGATGCAGTCTTGACATTGTGATTGATAAGTGTTTTCTATATCTGCCTAGAATTATTTTGTTTGCATAACCTTATATTCTTTGTTCAAAGTGGGTTTATTGGCTTGCATAATGTTTCAAAGTTGGGTGAATGCCCTGGACTTGCCAGCTATATACTAAAAAAAAGTTGCCACAATGATTCTCCTATCAAGAATAACAATATGTTTTGGTGAGTCAAAGAAAGCTATGCTATTGTTAGCACATTATTGCAATTAAACTGGATTCTGTGTAGATAGTGATACAACATTATTATAAACCATATGGATATCCAACATACTAGGGTAGAGTAACAATGCTAATGTGGCATTATATCAGTCACCCTGGGGGTGCACAGTATTACAGATGATGGTGAGGTCAGCAAAGCAAGATCGAAAAGTAAACACATTGATACGTGTTGTAAGAGATACCTACCCCTTTGCCTTGCTTTAATCAATTAAAGTAGACTTTCTCATTAGAGTGCTGTGTCATGGGGATTGACAAATTTACTAGAAGGTGGCGCATCTAATCTGCTACTCCTACAGATAACACACAAACAAAATGAAATGAAAACAAACACCTCACTAACAACAAATGCCTGGTCCAGGATTCAATGGCCCACAATCTAATAATGTGACCTACAGCAGAATATATGCAGCTACTGCTGCTGTGGATGACAAAGCAGTGTGTCTGACTGACTTGTGTCACCACTGAATAACCCTGTTCTGTCTAAAAAAGCCACTGTTCTGCTTTCTAATGTACTGTTAAATACCTTCTTTCCTGCTACCTATTTGAATGGATCTGCAAAGCTAGTTGATCAGTTCAATGTGGCACAGTAGACCACACAAATTGAAATTGAGATTGGCCATGGGAATAACACCAATAAATTATACAGATATTATAATGGAGTGCCAATTCAATTATCATGTTCTCTGGGGGACACAATAATAAAGTAAAAAATTAATTTTGTTTTTAAATATAATATAATATAAATAATTATTTTATATAATAAATAATTATTATATAAATAAAACAAATACATAAATACATACTTTCAAACATAAATAGAGTACATACATACATGCCTACCTGCATACGTAAAAATAAAAGATTATTGGAATAGTTAATAATCTAGTCTAGTCAGATAAGACTAGTTTAAATACAGATACAGGTTCCAATCACTAGTAAATTTATCTTCATTATTTTTTACCTTAATACTATTCTCAATACATCTTATTTTATTGACAAGTAAAAAAATGTTTCTGAGTGTCATGCGGCAGAAACGGAGGCAGAAGCCAGAGTACAAATAGGTGCAATTTTAATAAAGAGGATGCAGAGAGAAACAATAAACACCAACGGTAGTGAAGAGATTGTGAGGGAGATATCCGTGGTGCTCTCTGGGAGCGCGGTCCACAATGTCCCGAGCAAACGAAATGAAGTTTGCGAGGAAATCCAAGAAGAAGCTTCGGCAGAAGCATAGCGCAGGAGTTAGCGAGTGAGTCCAACCGTAGACGGAGCATACGGAAAAAACAATAAAGGACGTTAAGTGAAGGTGAGTGAGGGGTTTATATGTGTATGAGAATGAGTGTCAGGTGTGGATAATTAGTAGGATGGCGAGGAGCTCCGTGCGGGCGGGGCGCGCACGGGAGGAGAAGTAGGGTGCTCCCTGACACTGAGTTTTTGATATGTCTTTTTTTGCTTTAATGCCAGTATACACTATATACTATATAGTATATAGTATACACTATATACTATATACATAAGTTCCCTTTCAGGAACTCAAGCTGTGTCAAAATGCTTTAGGAAGCCCCCACGTTGTTCATGCTCTGAACATTATTGGGTTTAAGGATTGTGGCTATAGGGAGATGCCCAGAGTTAAGGATACGCTAGCAAGCTATCTCTCCCCAAGTGTTGCGTCACTGAAGGCTCCAGTGTTGCCTACTAGCCCATTGAAAGCGACTTCGGCCTTAGTAGGTAAGGTTTATGTGGCAGCAGGCCAGGCCGCGGGCTGCCTTCACACGATGGGTGTGTTGTAGGCTTACTAGGCCGACCTGCTGCGAGAGTTGGATGAGAGATTTAGCTCTTTGGCTGAAAATGTGAAGAAGTTGCGCCGTGCGGCAAACTTAACCCTTAGGGCCACCAAGGACACGGTGCGGGTTGGTCTACGGCAGCTTTAGTGGCCACAGAAAGGCATCTGTGGCTCACCTTGTCGAATATTCCCAACAGGGACAAGGCTTTTCTGCTTCATGCCCCGGTAGCTACTTCTGGCCTTTTTGGTGACGCGGTGCATGCGGTCATGGACAGGTTTCAGGAGTCGAATATACAGTCGCGTAACATTGACCACAGATGTGTCCCTCATGGGGTGGCGGGCGGTCATGAGTGCCCGCTCTGCTCGAGGTCTGTGGGACGAGCTGCATTGTGCATGGCACATAAACTGCCTGGAGATGATGGCTGTGCTTATGGCGCTCCGACACTTCCTCCAAGACCTAAAAGGGTCACTACGTGCTGGTCCATGTAGACAACACATCGGTGCTCTCGTACATCAACCGCCAGAAGGGTCTTTGGTCTTGCCCCCTGTACAGGCTGGCGTGCTGGATTCTCCTGTGGTCCGAAGGGAAACTCGTCTTGCTGAGAGCCGTTTACATCCCGGGCTGGTTGAATTGGAGAGCGGACGCACTTTTGAGGCAAGGACTGAGGCCCAGGGAATGGAGGCTCCACCCCTAGGTGGTGCAGCAGGTATGGCGGAGATTTTACAGATCCCAGGTAGATCTGTTTGCGACCCGGGAGACCTCGCACTGTCCCCTCTGGTTCTCTCTCTCTCCTAAGATCCTAAGATCCCTACGGCTCCCTCACAACCCATCAAGTTGCAGGCATTCTACCCTCCCCCCTTCCTAGTTCCAGACCAGAAGAAGCAGAATTGACTGTGTCACAGGACGAGTCCTTGGAGGAGGTTGGAGCAACTGTTTGTCTGCTATGGCCCTCATAGAAAAGGTTTTCCTGCCAATAAACAGACTCTTAGTAGATGGAGTCCTCTGGTCTTCTCACTCCTTTTGGAGTCAAGGCTCATTCGACCCGAAGTATGGCAGCCTCTACAGCCTCGTTTGCAGGGGTGCCCCTGCGGGACATATGTGATGCTGCGGGTTGGTCCACCCCATTGACCTTTGTCAGGTATTACGGCCTCAACATCGGAGCCACTCCCGGGTCCTTTGCCCTGCATGCTGGGGTTGCCCAGACACTCTAGGCAGGGACTGGTCAGTATGGTGCGATGGTATACTCGTTCCCAAAGCGTTTTGAAGCAGCTCGAGTTCCTGAAAGGGAACGTCTCTAGGTTACGGATGTAACCCTAGTTCCCTGAGGGAACGAGATGCTGCGATTCAAGCCATACTGCATCCCTGTGAGGGCTTACTTTCACCTTTCCCAGAAGCTAATGCTGCTACTATCGCTCCGCTTTTTTGTAGCTTCCTGGTTTGCGCGACGTCGCATGCCAATGACGTTACAATCTGCCTATTGGTCAGATTTTACACATGATTTAGTGTGTAAACAACCCGGGGGCATTCCCAAAGCATTTCGATGCAGTGTCTTGTTCTCTCAGGGAACTAGGGTTACATCCGTAACCTAGAGACGTTGTCACTCACATCCCAATTTTTTTCAAGTTTATTTCTATAGCGATTTATACAGTTGACATTGTCTCAAATCAGCTTTACAGAATTAAAAAATTTAAGTGAATAATGTGTATTTATCCCTAATGAGCAGCCAGGAGCTACTGAGCAACTTGTAAAATTGTTTAACACTTGGTGCTAAATGTGCAAATGCTCTACCACCTTTAGTGGACTTTGCTATTCTAGGAACTACTGTAATTAAGGTCCAGAGTTTTAAGATCTCAAAGAGCATGACAGATTGTAGCATGTTAGAAGACTGCAGATACTGTACATGGTAGCCAAACCATTCAGGGCCTTGCAAGTAAGTAGCAATATTTTTTAGTCGATTTGAAACTTAGCAGGTAGCCAGAGTAAGAATGTTAAGTTTGGGGTTATATGGTCATATTTTCTTGACCTTGTGATGCTGCATTCCAGACTAACTCTAGCTTTTTTATTAATGATACAGGACAACCACCTAGTAATGCATTACAATAGCCCAGTCTGCAGAACATTAATGCATGAACAAGCTTCTTTTTGTGAGATTTAGACAACATGTTTCTTAGCTTAGCAATATTTCTAAGGTGAAAGAAGGCTGATTTTTTGTAATATGGGTGATATTCCCATCACACATATGTATATGTGATATGATATGTATACGTGATATGAATTTTTAAAGACAAGATGCTGTCTAAAATAACTCCCAGGTCTTTTACTGTTGAACTATTAGTTTTGATGAGATATATAGTTGGGTATCATCGGCATAACAGCAGAAGCTAATCCGATGCCTCCTAATAATATTTCCTAAGGGAAGCATGTATACAGTGAAAAGGAAGGGATCTCCATTTAAATAAAAAAAATTAAACCGATCAGACAGATAGGATTTAAACCAGCTTAATGCCTATCCCTGAATGCTGATGGCATGTGATTTGTCATTTGTGATTTTAACTAGAGCGGTTTCTGTGCTATGTTGCCTAAAACTTGAGTGAAACTCTTCAAATATATTGTTTTCTGGTAAGAAGGAACATAACTGGGCAAACACAAGCTTTTCTATAATCTTAGACAAAAACAGAAGGTTCGAAATCGGTCTGTAATTTGATAGTTTGTTTGAATCCAAATTAGGTTTCTTAATAAGGGGCCTAATAACTGCCGACTTAAGAGGTTTAGGGACATGACCTAAAGAGATTGAGGAGTAAATAATATTGAGAAGAGGCTCACCAGCTGTATGCAACAGTACTTTTAGTAGTGTAGTTGGAATAGGATCTACAGTAACAGACATGTTGTTGATTTGGCTTTGGGGATATCATACAGCTCTTCCTGTCCTATACTTGTCAAGCATTGTAATTGTATTTGTGGAGCTTTAGGTGAGACTGGATCACGAGATCTTCACAATTGTGTATCTAATACTTTACATTTTACAAGAAATTCATAAAGTCCTCACTACTAAACTGTGATGGAATACTCTTTTTAGATATCTGATTTGTTGTTAACTTATCCACTGTACTAAAAAAGAACCTGGAATTTTTTTGATTGTTTTCTATGAGTTTGCTCAGGTGCATATTCCATATTCCATATTATCTCCATATGACTGCCTGCTCTCTTGAGGGCATGCGTATGACTAATATATCATGGTGCAGGTATCTGTGTGTATTTAATATCTGTTTCTGTTTTTTTTTTTTTGTACAAAGCTGTTAAGAAGTTCAAAATCATAAATTTTATATAATATAAATATAAATAGAATTGCCATCACTTTTATTGTTAAATATTCAAGATATACAACTATTTACAGTTTTAAATTGTTTTTAGAATCATAGATTGGACCCACTTTTCGATTTTGAGCTTCTATATATTATATAAATAATGCTGTACACCATGCACATTCAGTAGATTTGGAACACACATATGAGGACATAATACATCCAAATAATTGCATGAATTGATATTGCTTCGTTGCAGATTATTTTATGGCAATGCATGCGCAGTGTAGGGACCGCCTTCCCCTGAAATTCTCTATTATCTGATGTGAATTGGGCATAATATTACCAGTGTCTTCTGGTAATAACCTACTAATATTTTACAACCAGTAAGATTAATCTGAACCAATAACATCAAGAGTTGATGACTAAATCTAACATTTTTAGTATTTAAATGCTTGTCAGATTTTAAAGGGTATAAAAAAACAGGATGTTTTGTTAGACAGCAACGATAGACTGCTTGTATTGGCCTGAAATGGCACAATGCTCCTGGGGGAATTTAGAGCCTGAGGACCTTCTCCATTGAGAACTGTGACACTTTTCTGCTTTGGGCTAGAAAGCTAAAAAGTAAAAAAAAAACCTAGCACAAAGAAAAACCTCTTGGGCAACTGTAGACTTTTGATAAGTCTAATAACTGTATCTAAGTGCATCTATAAATACCTAAAATCATGATATAATACTGCTCAATTGTGCTTATTTTGAACATTTATCTATACATTGTTGGGTCTCTCTGTGAGTTCAGAATGCTAATTAGCTGTAATTCACAAAAATTTTTGTATGTTCAACATACAGTAAAATCACATTTTAGCTATGTAGGAAAAAAGTCCTTATGAATACTCCGTACTGGTTAAAATGGCTTTAAGAGAAAAGTGGAAAAATTAAGATGTATTCAATTGGTTCAAATTGGTTCAAATTGTTATTTGGTTGCATACCCTTTGCTTACTATGTCTGTGTCTCATTTACATCACCAATTTGCTTTTCCAAACCTCTTTTGCAGACTCTCTCAGTGGCTGTTTTGGAAAATCTCTCCTTTCACTCTTCCTTCAGTGGATTCTCTCTTTTTTTAGGGCATTCCAGATTTTTGTTTTGGCAATGCCCAATGTGTGCAATGCCTCTGATTGATTTTCCCTCTTTTTTAGCTTTAAACTGGCCTCTTTTTTTTTTTTTTTAGCAAAGACAGCTCTCTGAACTTCATGTTGGATTATTCTTTTTTAGAACACATGCAGTCTACACATGAGAAGCTGAATAATAAGGCTACAAATATACATTTAAACCTATTTATTGTTTAAAAAAATCGAGCAGGACACCGCGGGTATCAAGACACAGCGGTCATTTTCATTCCCAGTATTTCTGCTCTAAAAAAAAAAAGGGTGTTGTAATACAAAAAAAAACCATGTATGTCGTATTTACTGTTTAACATAGTTCCATGTAAATACAAAGTAATAACTGCTAAAACTCTTCACAAGTTAAATTTTGGAAACTCAAGCCTCAACAATCTTACCACCCACCTGTATGTATGCATGTATGTATAGATACATACATACATACATATATACACACACATACATATTATTAATATTAATATTAAAATCAAAAAATAAATATATACTCACAAATGTCCTGATTCTTTACATATGAATAAAAAAACAGGTGCATAGTTATTATAAAATAACAATAATAACTTGTGGATCTGTCGAAAGTATTTACTGCTTGAATAGTAGCAGTAAATTGTAATAAACATCTACTTATACATGTTTGCTTAGTTCCTGTATGGATTAGTGTTTTATCTGTGATATTGTAAAAAAAAAAAAAATAAATAAATAAATAAATAAATACAGTAATGATGACAGCCATTCAAATATCCATTTATTTTGTTTTTAAACAACTGTACCTGTTTGTGTGTGTGTGTGTGTGTGTGTGTGTGTGTGTGTGTGTGTGTGTGTGTGTGTGTGTGAGAGAGAGAGAGAGAGAGAGAGAGAGAGAGAGAGAGAGAGAGAGAGAGAGAGAGAGTATATGATCAGAGATTCTGAGTATGTGTCACTGTTGGGCTGCCAAGAATTTTTTATGGGTTACCAATAGCCAGGGACTTGTGAGAATTGCAAAATAAACAAAACTGCATTTACTTTGTGCTGAGGTTTAATGGTGATTGCTAGAGCAATTGCTGGTGATTTCTTGATTAAATTATTCTAAATTGCAGCAAAGTGGTTGTACTGGAGGGCAGAAGCAAACAGAATATTTAGAGGAACCAACAGGATGTAAGTTGCATGTGCTCACTGTGGAAACTGCATGATGTCATGTGTAATTAATGACATTTAATTCACGTTAGGCATTTTGTTGTTAATATTTGACTTGGCAAGATTATAAACAATTTTTTCTTTGTTTTTGAATTGTCTATTATGTGCGTGTCTCTGTGTGCGTGTGCATGTTGTGCTGTTTCTTCTTGCAGGCAGCTCTGATTGGATTCTGTCAGCTCGTCCTTGCTGTGCATATTAATTAGCTAGAGACACGACCCACAGCGCCCTGATCACACAGTGCACTTGTCCTTCTCAGAGCAAGAAAAAGATAGATAGATAGATAGATAGATAGATAGATAGATAGATAGATAGATAGATAGATAGATAGATAGATAGATAGATAGATAGATAGATAGATAGATAGATAGATAGATAGATAGATAGATAAAAACTTGGTGTGAAAGGGTTATAAAAACATTACAATATATTACAATAATGATAGATAAATAACTATTAATGAAAATTGAAGTGGGGAAAATATAGATAGATAGATAGATAGATAGATAGATAGATAGATAGATAGATAGATAGATAGATAGATAGATAGATAGATAGATAGATAGATAGATAGATAGATAGATAGAAAACTTGGTGTGAAAGGGTTATAAAAACATTACAATATATTACAATAATGATAGATAAATAACTATTAAAGAAAATTGAAGTGGGCAAAAAAGGATAGAAGTAAAAAAAAAAAGATCTTTCATCAATTCACACCTGCAGGTGTCACTGCTGCACTGTGGGCCAATGGGAAATAAGGTGCAGTGCACCATGGGATGCAGACATATTCTCCTCAGGTAATCGAAGGCTGAAAGGATTTCATTGACAAAACCCGGTGAAACACAAACCCACACACCATCAAAACTTCTGTCATTCATATCACAGCTCCTGTTGTCCTATTCACAGTGTGTGGATTTCACCATTTCACACTGCCACTAGACCATGTATTTAACTCAGACAGTGACATGTTTAGCTCCTAATTGCTTTTTTTTTTTCATTCATTTTGTCCCGCTAATCCGTAATTCGGGTCGCGGGGGCAGCAGTCTAAGCAGGCCCCCGCCTTCGACTGCTGCCCAATCCTCACAGCACCGTCCCTTACGGTCCCTCCTGCAGGTGGTGAGCCCACGGAAAGGCGGCCCCACGTCACTCCGACGTCACGAACCTTGATATTTCCCTCGTAAGGGACCCCCGGAGCATAGAGGGTTAAGGGCCTTGCCTAATTGCTTTATTTTGTCAAAATCTGACATTGACATGTGATAAAAAAAATATTGTAGCAACAAAAATAAAATGTAGTTCTTTATCTAAAACTCAAGCAACCGTTTCAAGTAAAATGCTTTTACATTTCAACTGAAAACCCCCTCCCTCCAATGTTTTTTTTTTTATTTTTTTTTTATATACTTTTTAAATACTACATCAAATACTAGACAAAATAATATTTAAATACTTATTAAAACAACTGTTTGCAAACATATAACAGAGAAAGCATATGCATAATCATATGAATCATGTGCTTTCTCTGATATTTGTGTAGTCAACCTATTTGAACTGCTGTACCTGCTGCATAGCAGGTGAAATTGGAGAAGCATTAATGATCTGTGGACAATGCTAACTGCTTTTTCACATTCATACAATAGCACATACATGTCATTAGTGTTAACTTGTAACTAGTTTAACTAGTGATGCTTCAATTGACAGTAGAGAGAGAAATGCTATTCATCCCAACCAGAGAACGTATCAAGTTGCCATGTAGGCCCTGATCAGGATTTGAACAATGTTTAATTATGGTTAATAAAAACTGCTTCTTTAAACATGTACCCATTGTAAGATATTGTCAAAGCTGATTTATTAAATCTACAAAATCAAACCTTTATAATCTGGCCTTAAATTTTGCCCATTCATTTACATCTATATCATTTAGCAGACAAGGTTGAGGTCCTTGTTAAATGGCTTAGCAGTGACAGTGGTAGTGCTGGGTTTTGAACTGGGGGCCACTTCCCTTGATTCCCACTGCCTTAATGGTTAGCAATGTTAATCCCCAAAGCAAAACTAAAACAATAATTTGTTAATTATTTCGCAATAATTAATAGCCATATGTATAAATTATCATATCTAATATATGGACTGATATTTTGAGATACTTCTAAAACTACTTTACATAATCTGAATTTTATGCATGGCACTTCACTTCCAATTTGGGGCAGCAGATACTTGTTGTCAAGTGTCAGCTGTGGGTGAAGCAGAGGCAGGTCAACCTTGCAGGAAAATGGCACAGAGCAGCACAGAGTCAAGTTTCTGTGTATGTGTGTAGTGAAATAAAATCACTGAAAAGCAAAGTTACTAGCAACTTGCTGCCAACCTATGATAGTGTTACAGTGAAGCTAAAACCAAAAATATAGAATATTGATGAATCCAACATGTACGATGGCCGAGAAGTGCAAAAAACATCAGAAAACAAATTAACAAATTAGAAAACACTAACAAATTCAAAAACAAAATAAATCCAAAAACAAAATAACAAATTCGAAAACACAACAATTCAGATAAACCTGAAAAGGTAAGTATAGTTTGTGAATGGAACACTTACCGATCATTGGACAAGACACCCGTTATTTAACATATGCAGGAAGTACAACAGTCTTTTTATAAAAATTATTATTATTATTTTTTATTAAGCAATTAGCCATATACAAACAACGTGGCAATAACAACTACTGTACAATTTACATTACAATACACAGAACAGGTGCATACAAATATAAATATATACAGATATATTTAGGGGAAAGAGGTAAAAAAATAGATAAATAAATAACATTTATAATAATAATAATAATACAATTAAATAAAAAAAAAGGATACAAATAAACAGGGCTATGGTTTATTCTGTAAATCAAATTTTTCTCTAAAGGACAAAAGATTCATTGCATTTTTCTTTTTAATCACTTTAAGGGCTTTTGTGAAAGAAATAAACTCATTATAAAAAAAAAAAAAAAAAAACGGTTTCAAGAATTTTGATTTGTGTATATAATATTTTCCCATCAGAAGCATATTATTAACAAGAAAGTCGTCTTTGTTATTGTTCGTTACAAGTCCAAAGATAATTGACAGTGAAATTTCTTAGATAGAAAACCTTTGGGTAAAGCCTTTGGATATCAGACCATAAAGCGTCTGAAGTACAACAGTCTGCGGCTGGAGAAAGTTGGAACGCATGTGTAAAAGTGTACAAACTAATCTTTATGTTGTGATATACTGCAGCATCTCCAACATCACTGCATATAAATGTCCTTCCTCAAAGTAGCTTTAAATTAATTCAATTTTTTCTTTGCTTGCCAATGTTTGCTTCTGTTATTATCTTATATTTAAAGGTGCACTAATCGAAATAAAAAATAGTTTAAAGTAACCAAAGAACTTTACACATGTAAAAGCAACAAAGTAATTATTATTTTATTTTTTTTATAAGACAGGTGTCTCGTCCAACGATCGGTAAGTGTTCTATTCACAAACTATACCTACCTTTTCCGGTTTGTCTGAATTGTCATTGTGTTTTCGGATTTGTTAGTGTTTTTGGATTTGTTCATTTGTTTTTGCTTTTGTTATTTTGCTTTTGGATTTGTTATTTTGTTTTTGGATTTGTTAGTGTTTTCTTATTGGTAATTTGTTTTCTGATTTGTTAATGTGTTTTGCACTTCTCGGCCACTGAAGTCAGAGAATCCTTTGAGTATGCCCAAAAGGACTCCTGTGATTGATGATTGATGGCAGATGAGCATACTGCTGATTGATAGCAGATGAGCATAATTCTTTTCCTTCTCCTTCTTTCCTGATGTCTCCAAAACTGAACATATTGCTCCCTATACAGGTAGAAACTTTGACCTTCAGACTAGGGCAGCTTAGGCAGGTCTGCAGACACATTGGTGAAGCTGGTGATTTCCAGCATCAGTGTTTTCCTTATGGACATAGGACTACTAATCCGTATCCCTGACATGCTGCATGCCTGATGTACAATCAAACCCTGAGGCAAGTTTTGAGCAAGTAAGAGTAATTAATATAAAGTGATAAGAAAACAATGTTTGCAGCCTGCCCAATATCCAATTACAAAAATGTAGGTGAAACAGTTCTTAGGGCTGGCTGTTATTACTGGAGGTTTGTTCCAAACTTTTTGGATTTCACTGGCCCTCAGACTAGCTTTAGTAAAAAGGGAGAGCCATTATGCATGCAGCCATTAGAGTTTCTATCTAAGAGCAGTTTTGTATGGGAGCCTGCTGTTTTATTTTCTTGATTATTCTTTTCTTTTTGTTCTGTAGACTATTGCATCGGACTGAGGCCTGGGGGCCATTTTGTCCCAGTTGGTGAAGAGGGAGGAGCACCCCATGCTCTACAGCAGATGGAGGCCCTCAATAAAGGAGACAAAGCAAAGCACAGAGTAGGAGTGTCTGACTATCAAGCAGGTGGTCTGCACCCTCCAATACTACCTACAGGGGTGCTCTTTTACCCTCGTTTTCAATCATTCCCTGCACAAATCATTTGCTGCATGAAGAATGCCAACAGATGGAGTGGAGGTGGCTGAAACTGCCCGGTAACATGTAATGATTTTCACCTGTGTTTTATTTCTGCTAGTTTATTTATGTCTGTCTCCTTGTGCTTTCAGTAACTGCCATAGCCAGGAAGCAAAAGAAAATGAAGCACCACACAGCAGTGTGTGTGTGTGTGTGTGTGTGTGTGTGTGTGTGTGTGTGTGTGTGTGTGTGTGTGTGTGTGTGTGTGTGTGTGTGTGTGTAGTGAAATAAAAATTGCTGAAAAAGGAAAGGTAGTGGTGAAAATGCCCCAAACCTGCCTCTTGCCTTCTGATTTCCGGCCCAAACAATGAAACATAATGCGTTTAACCAAACTGTATGTTTTGCACCTGAACAAGAGTCTTTTGAGCCATGCAACTTTGACACAAAATCCTGTTTAAAAAAAAATATATTAAGAACCTAAAATGCCATCTCATGCATTTAGTCTTGGATTAACAGGTGTTTGAGAGGCAGGAAATTAAAACTAATGAGAAGACAAAGAAATAAAGTAAAGGCAGGAAAAGTCATGACATGACATGGATGGATGACGTCCAAGATGCCTTAAAAGTAAGAAAACCCTTAAGAAAAAAGAAGAATACAGCAGTTTTGGAGTCTTAATGCATAACAAGAACAGTGAATTGTGCAATTTTTAATAAAATTTTTCTTGGATTAACTTTATTTCTCAAAGCTGATGATAACCATATCAGAATCAAAGTTTCCGATATTTTGATTACTAAAAAAAAATGGTTCTCTTTTTCCATCCTAGAACCAGTTATGAAGAGAAACTTTACTTATGGAACTTACTTCAAGTTTACTATACAATAAACTTTCTTTCGGCTTCTCCCGTTAGGGGCCGCCACAGCGGATCCTCCGCACGTTTGATTTGGCACATGTTTTTACGCTGGATGCCCTTCCTAACGCAACCCTCCCCACTTTATCCGGGCTTGGGACCGGCACTGAGAGTGGCTGGGGATGGTTCCCTGACCGGAGATCGAACCCGGGTCGCAGCGGTGAGAGCGCTGCATCTTAACCACTAGACCACCAGGGGACCAAGTTTACTATACAATATTCAAGCTAAATAATAAACTTTTTAATGGCCCCTTTGTCATTTCAAAATAAAGGTTAATTACAGTTTAGAACAGCAATGCCTGATCTGTATTTTTTTTTTTTTTTTGTCAGAATAATCTATCATTTGTGTCTGTTATGAGATAAATGAGAACAAGAAGACATATATAAATGTTAGTTTGAGTATTGAAGCAGTAATTCAGTCTTTTACTGTATTTAGTTTCTAGCTTATTTTTAAATATATTCTGTAAAATTTGTTCATTCTTATTTGAGTTGTTATATCTCTTCACATTTGTAAAAACATAAAAGAAAATAAGATTTCTGTACATTTTAAATGTAATTTGTAATTCATATTTTTTCTTATTTTTTCTGTTCTCCAATATCTGTTTGTTGATCATCTGACCTTTTGTGTGTTTACTATTTTTAAACCAATTTTGTATCTTTACCTAAGTGTTTATTGAAATCTGACTTAACTTGCACTCTTTTTGATAGTACATCTGCTCAGAACTATATCATCTGGAAATTTTGAGATTTCGTTTGAACCCCTGCACTCAAGTAAAAATACAGGTTTAAACAGGTTTTAAACATTTTCTTTCCTTAGCTTCCTCTCTGCCTTTTGTACAAGCAGAGGATTTCATCCTCATTTCCTCTGCCTCCTCTAACGAGCATGGTGGTGTTGTTGTAGGTGGTAGGTGAGCAATCCTCCTTGATTGACCTCTTGTTCTGACTCTTGTTTGTTATTCAATGCCCATTTTTTGCAAGCTAATTATAATCTGGTGGATATACAACACAGCACTGTCTGCCCAAATATACTATTTGCTTGAAATTATATCAAATTCTATTTCAAACTGTCCAAATTTGAGTATGGTCTATTTTCCAAATGTTTTCCGCTACAAATCTGAATTACTTAAATTAAATGTTGTAGTGTGTTTTTCAAACTGACACAGAAGTTAGATCTTACTAGCCTACTGTCAGTTATAGCCACACCACCAAAGAAAACAGCACAAAAAGATAAAATGTCCTCTCTGTTTCTTTTCTTGTGAAATAAAAACAGTACAACTACTGAAGTGGATGACTTTCTATCTGGGTGGCTCCCACCTACTTCTCATTGGGCCACTGACCACAAGCACCCATGCCAGCTAATTATAAGATCTTCTCCCAAATTTCTGTCTGTCACTAATCTACATAAAATTCTAATCCACAAGACCATGCAGATTATAGTTATTTGTTTCAGCTATATTTAGAAAAGTCTGTTTATTATTACAGGCTTTTCTGCTAGTGATAAAAAGTCTACCCCTGGAAAAAACACAATCCTTTTTAGTTTATGTCCACCTTTTAAATGAAAATCTTAAGAAATCTTGCTTTTGAGACTACTGCATGAATAAAGGGGGCACATCAGATATATTGATGGTTACATTTTTATTTTGCTCGTACTATGCAAAAAATCTAAACTCTCTGATTTACTGTTTTGATATTGTTATATCATAAAATGATAAATTAGTTTGTGTCTTATTGAATTAAGGTTTTGTGTGAATATATATATATATATATATATATATATATATATATATATATATATATATATATATATATATATATATATATATTAGCCCTCGCTTATTAACTCGCTAAATAGTAAATAATTAGTTTAAACTAAGATCCATTAGAGATTATTAGAGATTCTATAGACGATAAAAATATTTATTTTCTTAATATTGCTTCTTTAATTTCAGATAAAACATTTGGTAAAATAATCTAAATTTTTACTGATTTTGTTTTTTAAAAGATGAATATTATCCTAATGGTGTAATAATCTTTCCAAATTTTTTATATTTATGATATATTTGAAACTCAAGATTTTTTTTAATGGGTTCTTTATTGTACACTTTAAAACTTTCAGTTTTTTAAATGAAAATTATTTGACACTTACAACAATTACAGGAGTGCATTTACTGTCTGTGCATGATATCCATATGCAAGTTTCTTCCAAGTCCCTGGTGGTAAACAGACACTTTACCAGCTAATAGATTTTAGGAAAAAATCATTAGACAAATTAAATTTTTATTTCTTGTTGGTTACATTTGCCATTCCCATACAAATCTGAAGAATATCTTGTCTAATGGACTACCAAAGAGATCACATTCAAATGCATTTAAAATGTCTTAAGAAATCGTGGTAGCAAATTGAATATTCTAAATGAAAATGTGGACAAAGCCTATTCATTCCAACAATTAAGTTACATTTATATTTACCACTGAAAGTGGATCTGGTCTTAGTGATGCTATTTTAAACTTTAAGCCACAATTTAATTTCCATTATTATCCACATTATTATTCACATTATATAGAGCTTAGAAGTGAATTTGCTGAATCATGAAACTGGAGGAAACTGCATGAAATGACCAGTTTAAACAAATGAGAGAGAGAAAGAGAGCGAGAGCATTGGGAAAAGTGAGAGATTGGGAGGAGGATGAGAAGATAAATGTCACTGGAGAGAGCTGCTTCCCATGTGAAAGCGAGAAAGAGAATTGTGGACAGAGGGGTGGAATGATTAATGAGGAGCTGTCAGAGAGGTTCAGAGGGGAAGGACCAGGTGCAAAGAGAGAGGGAGAGAAGGAGAGACAGGGTAGGAGAGACAGAGAGAGAGAAAGAAAGAGAGAAAAGGAGTGAAAAGGACAGAGAGATGGACTTATGGGAGAAATAAGATAGAAGTAAAGAAAAATGTCATGGTGAGGATGTTATAGAAGAGAGAGGGAAATAATGAGTGGGACATAGGTGCAAAGGAAAAACTGTAGTTTGTAGGTATAGAAAGTGGGTATAAGACATAAAGAGGAATATATTAATAAATAGAAAAATTAAACGATAACCCTAGAAGGAATGAAAGTTTAGGTGCAGAACTGGAGAGAAATACAGCAAAAGAAAGAGCAACCACAGAGAAATGAAGAGAGGGGATTAAAGACAGACATAACAAAGAAGAGAAAGATGGCACTAATGAAATTTTGGTTACCACCAAGGGGAAAATCTGAAGATGGCAAATGACAGATTTACTCTCAGTCATAAAACCGGCATAGTTTCTGATGAGTGTTTCAGACATTTATATGACATTCACAAAGATTTGATTATAGTGAATTAAAAGGCTCTCTCTTTGTGAAGCCATCAGCTATCTGTCTAAATTTAAAAAGGTAACCAAATACATACATATAAAGTTCAATTCAGGGCACATGTCCAACAGTATTAATCACTGATGAACGGAATGCAGTGTCACAAAACCGGTCAGTGGACATATATAATGTCAACAAACACAACAGATTGAAAGTTAATTTTCATCAAAATTGGGCATTACAAGCAATTACAATACAAATGCATGAGTGACAAATAAAAACACAATTGAATCATGTGCAATTTACCTGAAATGTGATTATTAATATGCATTTCCCTGCAATAGATTCAGGAATTACATATATGTAAAGGACATTTAATTATACATTTAGGATACCTAAGGATAAATGGCTTGGCTGAGCTAGTCCTGCATAACTAATAAGAAATACAATTTCAGTTCCATAAAATGCCATTAGTGGTGTGTGGCATATTAGTGAAAAATAAAACCATTACATCTCACTATTTCACCCATATGTAAGCCTTATGTAAATATATGTATTTGTATATTTATACATGTAAACTGAAGCCAAAGTTAAAAGCACACAGTTGTTTAGAAGGTCTTGGTATCCAGCCTAATATCCCCTTTCACTGGAGCTAATGGGCCCAAACATATTCCAGCATGACAATGCCACTGTGCACAAAGCAAGCTCCACAAAATCCTGGTTCATCAAGGTTGCTGTTTAAATAATAATACAAATCACAAGCTATTTACAGCACTAGGAGGATGCTAACAATTTGTAATGGGCATATAAATGTCTATTTAATTGATGCTAAAATTAACACAGACAAAAGAAAGAAATTAATTATTTGAAAATGTGTCTTTAAGTTATGACAGGTGCTTAAAGTTGTTCGCTAGCAGTAAAACTAATAATCGTTTTTATTATAGTATAGAATAGTAATATGGTTGCAATGGAGGTTTTTTAGACTGGCGATGACAGAAAAATGTTGTGGTCATTAACGATCATGAAGAAGAATAAGAGCAAGAGGAAAAGAAGAGAAAGAACGATGAACAAATGCCATAACAAATTAGAGTGTAGATCCAGTGGCTTGGTCTAGCACATCTAATATAAAATGCTTACTAGACATAAATGGTAGCAACTGCAACAGAGCTCTAATCCTAGAACAATAAAATGTTATTTAGGTTTTATATATTTTGGGGGGGAAATTCTTGACTTCCTGTAAGAGGGCCATGACATAACACCAGCATACTAGGCTTCTATGCTTACTATAAAAGAGAAGGGCACCCTGGAGTGCTGTATCAATACACACACATACACACACCTTAGATACATTCCATAGCTTCCATAGATAATACTTTCACCACTATAAGTATGCACACAAAATTGGAGTCATAAATAAACAAGGCTGTGAAAAAAGAAATAAAAAAAAAGAAAAAGGCAGTGTGGGAAGGTATTTTCTGAGAGTATTTTATATAGCAGTTTACAAGTTCACTGACTCAAAGCAGGGTGTCATCACACATACATAACACACACACACACACACACACACACACACACACACACACACACACACACACACACACACACACACACACACACACACACACACACACACACACGCACACACACACACACACACTTAAGAGTGACAATACCCCATGTGCCTTATTTAATCTCCAGGAAACAAAATATGATAAAAATCTGGGAGGGACTCACAGTCAGAAGTTTATCTGTGCACATCCATCAAAGTTATACACAATCGCTTTTTGTTTCTATTCACAATGTCTCATTTCTCACTTCCCTCTCTTTATTTTTTCTACACACTGAGTGTGTAGGTGGCACTGTGTTCAACAAGATACCAAAGCAGATAATACTGGAAGCATCATTAATCATAGAAGCCATATTGCACACCAATTAATGCCGCTTCACAGGCAGCCCGCCACACCTTTGTGCTTTATGAGATTAAAATAAATAAAAAATAAAAATAAAACTAGGGCAGGATTACAAGAGTGGGGGGGAATGACAAGATGAAAAACCCTCCTGCTGTGTTCATTCCTTAGCATTGGAGGCGTCATCGCCCAAATCTGTCTCTTTAGATTTTTATAACAGTACAACTAAAAGATTTATTTAAAAATTTCAGCCTATCTTTTCTACCTCCTATTGATGAACAGTTATGGAGCCCCAGGACCCCCTTATGTGCACAGGTAATAAGATATAGAGGGAATGGGGCACCCATGTCATCTAAGACTAAATATATTGTATGATATTCAAAACGTTTGCACAGTTATCTTGTTGCCTTACTGACTAAATTTGTAAATAATTACCAATTTTGTTCCATTTGTTAAAGGGCTGGTGGCAGTATATAATTGTATTTCCTGACTCTTCACAAAATGTGCACAAAATGATTGATTGACTGATTGATTGATTATCACAAATGACACATTCCGGATATAATGCTGTTTTGTTTTAAAATACTGTATTTCCTCTGCAATGAATAGAGCCTCAAACTACATTTCCCATCAGCCAGTGCACATCATGAGACTTTGTCAAGTTTCCCTATGCACCTAAATTACATTCACAATAATAAGCCTGGCAATTAGGAATTTTATAAATAGCCCACTGCTCACCTCCACTTTTTGTGTCCAGATTTTTCTTTAATGATTGTTTCGTTTACAGTCAGGTTTTGCCTTCCCTTTTCATGCATTTTGGTATGTTGTTCTTATGTTTTCACATTTGTATATGTATGTATGTACTCTATGGCGGTTGGCCTGCTTCTGTTCCACATTTGATGATAGCAATGCACGAACCATTGAGCAGATGGCACAACCACCTCAGGCTCCCGATCAAGGAACAGTAGAGCTGTGCACCCAAACTGACAGTCAAAAGGGGACATGCCCAAGGCTAAAAAGCGCAGATTGATGTGGGCCCACTCCACCCACATAAGGAAGCGGGACAATGAAGAGGGGTGTTTGGAATATTCCGCCATACACCTCAAGTTGTTCTCTAGGTCCTGGTTTAGCCTCTGCATTTGGCCATTGAACCCAGGCTGGACAATTAGGCATACGCTTGCAGTGGTTCTTAGCAGTCGACAGAAGGCATCCAAAGCCAGGAAGTGAACTGCAGGGCAAGATTAGTCACAATAAATAAATTGTGGGATGCCGAAGACTCGGAACACATGGTTACAAACCAGCTCCCCGGTTTCTTTAGCTTAGGGTAGCTTGGTCAGCTCAATGAACGGACAGACTTTGGAAAATCTGTCAACTATTAATAGGATCTGCCTTAGGATGGGGGAAGTCCAATAATGAAGTCCATGGAGAGGTGAGACTAGGACCAATGAGGGATCAACAAGGGTGAAGCAGTCTCTGTGGTGGTTGGTCAAGGAACATTTGCCTGGCCAAACATAACCAGGGGAAATGATGGGCTGTTACAGACCATCAATGGCAGTTGAGTACACTCGGGACAGGGCATCGGGTTTAGGGTTCTTAGAGCCCAGGCGATATGTAAGCTTGCTTGGTGGTTGTTAAGGCATTGGGCCTGCTGGATGTATTCCAAGATTTTATGATCAGTTAGGGACCTGATACATGTGCCAAGCCCATCAAACCAATGCCAACACTCTTCAACCATAATTTTAATGAAAAGCAGCTTTCTGTTCCCCACACCATAATTACTCTCTATCAGGGTAAGCTTGTGGGAGAAGAAGGCAAAGGGGTGCAGCTGGTTGTCCGGTCCCTTCTGGGAGAGAAATACCTTTACTCCTGATTTGGATGCATCCACCTCTACCATGAAGAGTGTGTCAGGATCAGGGATGGATAAGATAGGGGCCAAGGTAAATTGATGTTTGAGCTCCTTCAAAGCTCTTCGGGGTCCACTAAAATAGATTAGGAAACGTTGGTAAGAATGAAGATAGGAGTGACACAGAACTGAAATTACAGCTAAATTGCAGATTAATTGCTGATAAAAGTTTGCAAATCCCAGAAAAAGTTGTACCTGCTTGACCGTGGTAGGGGTTGGCCAATCTGTAAATCTTATTGGGGTTTATCTGGGCACTTCCTGGGATGATCATGAAAGCCAATAACTGTACTCAGGGCACATGAAATTAATTTCTCAGGCTTCACATAAAAGTGGCTGTCCAGCAGGCAGGTTAGGGCCCTCTTGACATGTTCCATAAGCTCCAATTGGGAACTTGAAAAGATCATGACATCGAGCAGGTACACAAATACATATTTTTTTTAGCATGTCCCAAAGCATGTTGTTAATCAGTGCCTGAAAGACTGCAGGAGCATATGTAAGGCTAAACACATTACCTGGTACTCACAGTGCCCCATTGGAGTGTCTTTGATTCATCCACCTGCCTTAGGCGCACCAGGTGGTAAGTGTTGCACAGGTCCAGTTTTGTGAAGATGGAGGCTCTCTGTAGCAGTTCAAAAGCCGTGGACAGGAAAGACAGCGGTAGCCTGGGGGGAAGGTGCCGGGGAGCAGATCACAGGTGCAGATCAATTTGGCAGTAAGGATGTGCCCCTACATTTGCTAAAGATGCCCTTGAGACTGTGGTATTGTGTGGGAACTCAGAACAGTTTGATGGGATCAAGGATCTCTGAATCAGCTTGACAATAGTTCCTGTAGACCAATCAAACAGAGGGTTGTGGTCAATGTACCGAGAATGCCTTAAAATGAGGAGGAAATGTGAGGATGACACCAGTTGCAATTGGAGCTTTTAATTATTTTTGGAAATTACCTGTTGGACATCTTGGCTCAAGAGCCTGCCATGCAGATCTTTTTTTTATCGACTGAAATACAGAGAAAGGGTTGGCAAGAATTTGCAGATGCTTGACCAGGGAAGCATCCATGAATTTGCCAGGGGAACCAGAGTCCAGCAGAGCCAAAACTGGATGATGACTTCCACTCCAGATTAACTCCATATAGTGGTACAACCTAAATCAGCTTAACCAGCTCAATGGACTAGGGAAACAACTAACCCCTGGTTCAAAATAAAGTGCCACCTTAAAAATGTATATGGGGAAGTTTCCAATGCCTGGCTAGCATAACAAACTACCTGTTCTTACCCATTTTTTTAATTTGCAGCCTCCCTGCTCTGACAAAAACATTACTGTTGCCACCTGCCCTGACAAAAACATTGCAATGGCTTCCTGCCCAGCAAGGATGCAATCATGCCTCACAGCAACACGTGGGGCACTAGCATGGATCCCAGCTTTGTCTTGTCCCATGTCACTCTCATGGGGCAGCTCAGCGGGTGCAGCCGCAAAAACAAACTAGCACCTCCCATCATTGAGAGGTACAGAAACAGGGCTGAGGACTGTCATTTCAATAAGAGGATGTTCTGGGGAATTGGCCTGGCCTCTGCACACCCAGGGACCTGGTACGTGAACCTTGCCACGAAATGTGTTTCAGGGCATGGCCAGCTCCAGCAAGCTCCCTTCTCGGTTTCCACCCGGCATCATAGCAGACTAGGGGAAATTGCTGCATCCTACGAGAACACTACAGCTGCAACAGGGCATTCCCCCGGCTCTAAGTGTACCGAAGGTAAGTCTCAAGAGACTAATACCCCTAAGAGACTACCTGGCAGCCTGTGAAGTTACCTGTGGCAGGATTTGGTCATGGAACAGGAAGTAACACTCTCCTGAGGAAGGAGGCCATTGAGCCAGAGAGTCCGGGTTCTACAGCCGGTACATCATAGTTCCCAAAAAGGACGGTGGGTTGCGTCCTATTCTAGATCTATGTCAGCTGATCCGTTTACTAATGAGACTCAGGTTCAAAATGCTAACTCTCAAGCAGATCGTGTCTCAGATCAGGTCTGAGGACTGGTTTGTCATGGTAGATCTAATGGATGCATACTTTCAAATATCCATCATTCCTTTTTACAGGAATTTCCTGAGGTTCGCTTTCGGGGGCCAAAGCTTACCAATACCGTGTTCTTCCATTTGGTCTTGGCCTTTTACCCCACACCCTCACGAAGGGTGTGAATGTGGCTCTGGCTCCCCTGAGGCTCTAATCCTAAACTTTATAGACAATTGGTTGACATTAGCTCTATCAAAGCAGTTAGCGGTCCGGCATTGAGAGTCGTTCTCGCTCACATGAAGCTGGGGTTTTCAGCTGAACTGAAAGAGTGTGCTTTCTTCTTTACAGAAAATCACTTATCTCCGTGTCATATGGGATTCGACCACTATACGCACCCTGTCAGAAAGTTCAGGTTATAGGATTCAAGGCAGATGCAAAAAGAGCAGGGGAGAAAAGCTGTGCAGAGCTGAATCGGGAAGCCGATTCAGGGAGTCGATTCAGGGAGTCGATACAGGGAGCCAATTCAGGGAGCCGATGTGCACGGAGGGTAACGATGCCGAGCCGGAAGTCGGGGCGCATTCAGCGCGAGCCGGAACCCGAAACGCGCGTTCAGCGCGAGCAGAGCAGAGTCGAGCCGGAAACCGGAACGCGTTCCGCGCGAGCAGAGCAGAGTCGAGCCGGAAACCGGAACGCGTTTCACGCGAGCCGGAAACCGGAGGACAGAATGATCAGGTCAGAAACAAAAGAACAAACAAAACAGAGAATATGCTGGAGAGTGATCAGGGCAAACCTAAAGACAATCAGACAAAAATTAGATGCCATTTCTGTGCAGCTGGTTGGGAGGGGGCGTTTCCTCTGTGATTGAGGCGGTGATGCCTCAAGCGGGCTGACAGCGCCCAGCTTTCCCCTGCCTGCATTGCATCCATTCTGACAGCTTCAGGAGGGTCATACTATGAAGGTCACGTGCCTTAGATGTTTGGAGAGTTCCTATCCCAAGGCTGTTGTTGGGAGTTCCCGGTCGTCGCGTAATGCTTACGATGGATGCGTCCCTCAAGGGTCCCATGTGC